>NW_015172153.1:10117-18259 GCF_001447785.1 Gekko japonicus | reverse complement strand
ACCGGGCACCCCACTGGCCCCATCCCCAGCCCTTAGGCGCTCTACTAGGGAGCGTCAACCCCCTGCCTATTTGAAGGGCTATGTCACCCAGGTAGTGTCCGAACTATGGGGGGAGGGGTGTTATGTATGCAGGTCTCCACAAGGGGCCCGCAAGAAAGAGAGGAGCTTGGCTCCACAAGACAATGGGGACCCTGGATCCTAGCTCCCTCCCAGCCGACCAATAGGCTCCTTGGCGGGAAATTCAAACCCTCTAATGGAGTGGGAGGTGCTAGGCCGGGTGTGTATATAGTTGGCCTTGCAGGGCTGTTGTTCTCTTCTTCTGTACTAATAAACATGTGCAACCGCTTGTCCTCCATGTGGCGAACCCAGTACTTTTCAGAGGACTTCACTTTGTAGAAGCCAGGGGTCATTTCCTGCAGGAGCACACAGGAGCAGAGCTCCGGCAGTAAAGAGCCCAGGGGAAGGCACATGCAACAAGCCCCACCCCCTGCTCCCAGCAGCCCTCAGTCAGAGAAAGAAGCAGCCAGGTAAGTTGCAGAGCCCCTCCAGTCCAAAACAGTCCAGTGGCACCTTTAAGACCAAGTTTTATTCAGGAACAAGCTCTCCCTCCTCTGCGAGGACAGATCTTCACGTCCCCCCCCAATAGCTAGAAATCCAAAACAGTCCAGTGTTGCCTTCTGACACACTTCTGGTGATTTCAGGGGGTGTGGCATATGTAAATAAGTTATGCTCATGAGGTATGCCAATGAGCTCCTGCACCTCTTTTTCTACGAAACGACCCCTGGTAGAAGCCATGCTGATTTCTCCTCAACAGGCTTTGTCCCTCTATGTACCTAATCTATATTTGATTACAGTTTCTACTAATTTGCCTGGGACAGATGTTAGGCTAACTGGTCTGTAATTTTTGGGTTCCCCTTTTTAAAAATTGGTGTAATAGTTGCTACTCACCAGTCTTCCAGTACAGTAGCTGAATGATAAATTACAGATATGAGTTAGTGGATCAACAATCTCTCATGTGAGTTCACTAAGAACTCTTGGGTGTATGCCATCAAGACCTCTAAACTTACTGGTGTTTCATTTCCCCAGTAGGTCTACAATGTCTTATCTTGTCACTTCAATTTGATTCAGTTCTTCAGAATCCTTTCCTGAAAATAGTGGCTGTAGTATGGGTACTTGCCCCACATATTTCACAGGGAACATAGATGCAAAAAATTCATTGAGCTTCTCAGCCCTCTCTACACCTTCCTTTAGCAATCCCTTTATTCCTCGGTCATCCAAAGGCCCAATTACTTCTCTGGCTGCTCTGGATGTATTTAAATATATTTTTATTATTTGTATTGATGCAATCTGCTCTTCAAATTCGCTTTCTGAATGCCTAAATTCTAACTTCCACTTCTTTTGCCAGAGCCTGTGATCCTTTCTGTTCATTTACTGAGTCAAACCTTCCGCTTTTTAAAATAAGCCTTTTTTTGCATTTTAGAGCTTCGTTGACTTGCATTGTCACCTATGCAGGCATTCTTTTTGACAGTGGTACCTTTCCTATCCCAAAGAAGGGCAATGCCAACGAATGTTCAAACTATCGCACAATTGCACTCATATCACACACTAGCAAGGTCATGGTCAAGATCCTACAAGCTAGGCTTCAACAGTACGTGGATAGAGAACTGCCAGAAGTACAAGCTGGGTTTCGAAGAAGTAGAGGAACTAGAGATCAAATTGCCAACATTCGCTGGATTATGAAGAAAGCAAGAGAGTACCAGAAAAACATCTACTTCTGCTTCATTGACTATGCTAAAGCCTTTGACTGTGTGGATCACAACTATGGCAGGTCCTTAAAGAGATGGGAGTACCAGACCACCTCACATGTCTCTTGAGAAACCTGTATAAGGGTCAAGAAGCAACAGTTAGAACCGGATAAGGAACAACTGATTGGTTTAGCACAGGAAAAGGAGTACGACAAGGATGTATCTTGTCACCTTGCTTATTTAATATATATGCAGAGTACATCATGCGAAATGCTGGCCTGGATGAATCACAAGCGGGAATTAAGATTGCTGGGGAAAAGATCAACAACCTCAGATATGCAGACGATACCACTCTGATGGCAGAAAGTGAAGAGGACCTCAAGAGCCTCTTGCTCAGGGTAAAAGAGGAGAGCGCAAAAGTGGGCTTGAAGCTCAACATCAAAAAAACTAAGATCATGGCATCCGGCCCCATCACTCCTTGGCAAATAGAAGGGGAAGCTGTGGAAGTAGTGACAGACTTCACGTTCCTGGGATCCCAGATCACCGCAGACTGTGACTGCAGCCATGAAATTAAAAGACGCCTGCTCCTTGGGAGGAAAGCGATGGCGAACCTAAACAGCATGATAAAAAGTAGAGACATCACCCTGCCAACAAAAGTCTGCATGGTCAAAGCAATGGTATTCCCAGTAGTCATGTATGGCTGTGAGAGTTGGACTATAAGGAAGGCCGAGCATCGAAGAATAGATTCTTTTGAACTATTGTGCTGGAGAAGACTCTTGAGAGTCCCTTGGACTGCAGGAAGATCAAATCAGTCAATCCTAAAAGAAATCAACCCTGACTGTTCCCTGGAAAGCCAGATAATGAAACTGAAGCTCAAATACTTTGGTCACCAAATGAGAAGGGAGCCCTCACTGGAGAAGACCCTGATGCTGGGAAAGATTGAAGGTCAAAGAAGACGGGGACAGCAAAGGATGAGATGGTTAGACAGTGTCATAGATGCAACGAACATGAAATTGAGAAAACTTCAGAGGATGGGGGAAGACCATATGGCCTGGCGTGATCTGGTCCATGGGGTCGCGAAGAGTCGGACTCGACTGTGCTACTGAACAACAACAAAAACTTTCCTAACCTCACTTTTGTAAAGTTCCCTCTTTTGAAATCAAACATTACTGTTTTGGACATTAGGGATAACTTCCCATTGCCATGAATGCTGAGCTTAATAGTATCATGATCACTGTTCCCAACTGGTACAATGAGTGCAGCAACCTGGTGTTGAGTCTCACTCAGAACCAAGTTCAAGATCGGGACCCCACTGGTTGTCTCTGTGACCATCTGTTCCCGTGTGCAGTCAGTTTTGATGTCTAGGAATCCACAGCATGACTTGAGCATATGTTTACCCAGTCAATGTGAGCATAGTTGAAGATAATGTGATGATATTGACAGACTGCGAGTGTTTAAACAGCTGAATGATCGTATATCCATTTTTAAATAACTTTTAAGGCCCAGTATTTCCACTGATACCACTTCTGTTGGGGAGTTAATTCCCGTGATCTTTTCTAACTTACTTGGCTTTATGCTCTTTGATATATAATGCAACACATCCCTCAATCCATTGCTCCTTTTCAATCCTACAATTTACACCCAGGGGTGACTGTGTCCCATTGATTTTCCCTATTGTACAACCAACTATCCAATCTTCTGCTCTTAGTGCAAGGTAGGTGAAAACACCTCCACCCATTCAGTCAATACTGGGTAGAAGTGAAAAATTCCTACCTGGCCCCAATAGGCAACCAGACATAACCTACACTAAGAACAGGATTGGAGGCTGGGCGAGCACATTGGATCAACTGTCATTGGGTGGGAGCGGAGTCCGGCCATTTACCCAGGCCAGCTCCACACCCTGCCTACATCACAATGCCAGGCATGGTGGCTCTGTTGCTGCCTGGGTCCTCAGGGTGGCAAAGCAGCCCCCAGCGACCAGCAGCGTTGCCGGGTTGCCGGGAGCTTGGAAGCATGCAGTGAAGCCAATTCAGGGTGGGATGTCTGATCAAAACTTCCCTCAACTATTTAAAGCACTGCAAATTGAGATGCAGTCAGTTCACGCCAAGCCCCCAGTGTCAGTACAGTACAGTCAGTTGCCCATCTCAACAGCCTCCATCTGACTTCTCCCCTGCCCACCTGCAGCAAGAAGACTGGGAGAAACTTGGGCCTCCCAACTTGACTGAGCTCCCAGAGTGAGCTCCAAAGAGCTATAAAGGCCTTGGGAACTCACTCTCGGAGCTAACTCAGGCCAGCCCAACCTGGAGGTTGGTTCTAAGTGCATTTAAATGCCTTTGAAGGTCACTTCTGGTTGGGTGGCTCAACCCAGAAATTATCTCCAAAGGCATTTAAACACATTTGGAGCTCACTCAGGTGGGGCCGTGAACTGGTGGTGGACTCTGATGGTATTTAAGTGCCTTCAGAGCTCACTTCCAGGTGGCCTGCTAGACCCAGAAGTAAGCTCTGAAGGCATTTAAATGCCTTTGGAGCCCAAGAACATGTCTCCCATAAACCTCACAAATCTCCATGAAAAAATGAAGGTTCATGGGTGGATCATGGGAGACTTGTTCTCCCGAATGCCTGGTTCATGGACCATGAACCAGCCTAGTTCGTGCTCTCACCAGGGTTCATTTGGGGGTTCATGCCCATCTCTAATCAGAACCATTCATCAGCATGTATTTATAACATAATTCAGATCATGTTATGGTAGGTCATGTTCAGGTTGGAGCCAGACAGCTTTCTTACCCAGTTTTGCCCACATCTTCTTACTACAGCCCCCATGCCACATGTTCTTGTCCATGTGGGCCCCATGATCACCACTACAGACTTTTTGAGTAGTAGGGGGACTCCACACACCCCTTTCATCCCTGCAAAATCAGGCTAAATCCAGCTGGTAAAGTTTTTATTAGAAAGCATTGTGTTTCAGAGATTATTCTTTTAAGAATAAAGTGGGATGACCCTATGTACATGGAGGAAGTGTGGGGAAAAGAGAAATACAGAAATACACTTTATCAAGTAGGCCAACTTTATTATTTATTATTTGTCTGCTGTAAACGGAGGGGAGATGGATATCTTTCCTAAGGCGCTGTAGAGAATTCATGTCTCAGATGTAATGTGTGTGTCAGTTTGTCTGTGTGTCTGGAGGGGGTTAAACTTTGACATCTTTCAGTTGGAATCTGAGGGTCATTTTTTGCAGCTGAAACTCAAAGCATTTTCTGCTTTAGTTAATTTAGTTAGTAAATGCTAATTCAAACCCACAAGAGATCAGGACACTCATTTATACTGTAAATGCTTCTATCCTGCTTTCTCCGCTATGTTTGAGAAGCTTCACATATTCTTAAAACACCCAGTATTCTTCTCTCAAGATCTAACAAACTGTAGGTTACAATTTGAAACTTTTAATTAAGACATTAATCTCCTTTTCCTCATTGTTCAGTGCTGCCTGCTTTCTGTGTCTGACTGCAGTCAACAGCTGTGAAATTTGCATGTTGATATTATTAAAGTCGAGTCTGTGACAGGCAGCAGATGTGTCCAAGGAACACCTGCTTGTAACATCACCCTACCTGCTAATCAGCTATCTGTTACATTTGATTCCAAAATTAGTTTGCACATCTGAACCCTGGTTGTAATTACACTTGCTGGAACTCTGGCAATTAGAGATAATTGCAGGCTTGATTTGTGCTGTGTGAGGGAGCTGTCACTTCTGAGAGTTGACACTAAAATGCAAGAACAAAGTTTAGGGGGAAAAAGGTGTTACAGCTGATATAACTTGTAAAGCCCTCTGGCCAAAGGCCTTTTCTTTCTTTCTTTCTTTTTTTTTTTGGGGGGGGGGTGTCCTGCTAGGTCACTGCCTTGATTGACAGTGGACAATTTGTGTTCCAACTGTTCATATCCTATGCCCTAGTAGATTTTAATTCTGTGACAAAAAGTCAGTTAAGGCAAATATTATACTACCATCCTGTTAATTCATTTCCCTGTCAAACCATTAGGGAGATGTATCATCCCAGAATATTCATCACATCTACTGTATGGCTGAAATTTTTTTCCCCCTCATCAGTGGTCTTTATTGACACATTGTAAAGCCGTAATTACATTTATGTACATTGTAAATGTTGATAGGATAGTTGGGACAGAATGCACTGTTTCCCTGCTATATGATTCACTTCTTCATATGTTGAAACTTTTTGAAACTTTGTTAAGAAATTTTCTGCTTCCCACCTCTGTATGATTGGGATGTTATTGTTTTGAAAGCTATTACATGACTGTGAATAACTGTTAAAAATAAGTAATACATTTTTAACTCTACAACTGGACTTTAATGGAAATACAGACCAAAGTGAACTTTTCATACACAGTATTCATTTCGTGGTTTCTACATTTTTACTGTGTCCCTTTAATATTTTGACCCAAATAATGGGCAACACTTTAAATCCCTAAACATTTGCAGACAAGAAAGCTTTTCAGTAACAGAGGGAAAAAACCCCACCCATCAGATTGCCTGTTCCTCTGAAGAATTTGTACCCAACTCTACCAGCCATAATGTTCCTTTGAGCAGAAAGTCAAACCTGGGAAAATTTAGGAGAGAACCGCCCAATACTAACAGGTGCAGCTCCTGCTTAAAGGCTCCTTCTCTCCCCGCTTTGCAGATCTTCTCTGGTTCTAAACATGCCAAAGAACAGAAACGGTTTGCAATGTTCACTCCAGCTGAGAGCAGACAGTTGGCTTAGCAACAGGGGGATGATGTTTGGGGGACAGCCTTAAATGTATCCCCTGGGGAGATCTGTAAACAGGCAGAGGAGGAAAAGAGCACTGAAGGCAGGCATCGGATTGCCTCGGTTAGTATTTTCTAAAGCCAGATATTTCATTAAAACAGGGCAATGGACCTTTTAAAGCAATATTATTTGGTTAAGTAAAATTGTTTTATTGATGAATTAAATGTGCATCTATTTTTGCCTGGGGTGGGGGACACATTCCTATAAAGGACAGTTTTTGGGTGACACACTCAGCTGTCCATCAGACATCATCTTAGAAGAGGAATTCCTACTTGTCACCCAAAGAAGAAAAACTTATCATTCCCCTATTAAAAATAAATTTTCATATAAAAAATAATTTATTGTCAAGCATATGCTGATGATGAATTGGATACTAGCAAAATCATGAATTGGAGACAACTTTTTAGTCATTCAAAGTGTTTTATTGTTTAATGTAACCTAACCTAAATTGATGGATTATCTAAATTTTGCCACCTTGCATTACATTGCTCTCTGTGACACTGCTTCCAAACTTTCTCCAAGCCAGGACAGGTCTCTTTTTAAAAAGGTTATTCAAGGGGTGTGTGTGTGTGTGTGTGTGTGTGTGTGGGTCATTTAATGGATCCACTAGGTAGCACAAGGATCAATATTTGGAGGATCCTGGGCCTAATCCCACCTGCTAAGAGGAGTTCTTTGGTTTCACACTTGCCAAAGAAGAAATAAAGGAGATGTGGGTCAATCAGCATCTGTCTGAGAGAATTTAGGAGAACCTGGCCTAAGCTTCAATGAGATGGTCAGTCTGTATTTTGACTGTACCATTTCAGACCATACCATTATAACCTGCTGAGGCATGCCCCTCCCCCTTAATCACCAGTGTGACACAGCAGTTAGTGTTTCAGAGCAGGGTCTGCCAGAGCCACGTTCTTGCTGTGGACCACTCACAGACATTTAGTCTAACCTACCTCACACGGTTGTAGTGGTTTGTGTGGTGTTATGATTAGGGCTAAGGTCTGGGGTAGGGTTAAAGTTAGGGTTAAAGCTAAGGTTTGGTTAGGGTAAAGGTTAAGGTTAAGGTTAAGGATAGGGTTATTGTTAGGATTAGGGTTAGGGTTAGGTTAGTATTAGGGTTTACAATTAAGACTAGTGTTAAATTTAGAATTAGGGTTAGAGTTAGGGTTAGTGTTATGTTTAGGATAAGGGTTAAGGTTAAGGATAGGGTTATTGTTAGGATTAGGGTTAGGGTTAGGTTAGTATTAGGGTTTACAATTAAGACTAGTGTTAAATTTAGAATTAGGGTTAGAGTTAGGGTTAGTGTTATGTTTAGGATAAGGGTTAAGGTTAAGGATAGGGTTATTGTTAGGATTAGGGTTAGGGTTAGGTTAGTATTAGGGTTTACAATTAAGACTAGTGTTAAATTTAGAATTAGGGTTAGAGTTAGGGTTAGTGTTATGTTTAGGATAAGGGTTAAGGTTAAGGATAGGGTTATTGTTAGGATTAGGGTTAGGGTTAGGTTAGTATTAGTGTTAGGGTTTACAATTAAGATGAGGGTTAAATTTAGGGTTAGAATTAGGTTTAGGGTAGAATTACAGTTAGGGTTTGGGTTAGGT
>NW_015172153.1:0-9325 GCF_001447785.1 Gekko japonicus | reverse complement strand
CTGGGTTTAGGGTTCAAGTTAAGGTTAGGGTTAGAGTTAGAGTTAGGGTTGTTAGGGTTAAGTTAGAATTAGGTTATGGGTTAGGTTTAGGATAAGGTTAGGGTTAGGTTTTGGAATAGGGATAGTGTAGGCATTACAGAGAGTTAGGGTTGGATTAGGGTTAGGTTTATATGTTGGGTTAGGTATGAGGTTAGGGATGGGTTTAAGTTAGGGTAAGGGTAAGGGTAAGAATTAGAGATAGATTTAAGCCTAGGGTTAGGTTTAGGGTTTGCGTTATCATTAGTGTTAGGATTGAGGTTTAGGATTATGGTTAGAGTTAGTTTGGGGTTAGGGTTGGGGTTAGGTTTTAGTGTTAAAGTTAGCATTAGGGTTAAGTTTTGTGTTAGTGTTAGACTTAGAGTTAGAGTTAGATTATGGTTAGGGTTTTTTAGGGTTAGGTTTTTGGTAATGGTTAGGGTTACAGTTAGAGTTAGAGTTAGGATCAAGGTTTAGGGTTAGGTTTAGTGTTTGGTATAAGGTTAGGGATCAGGTTAGGGTTAGGGTTTGGGTTAAGGTTAGGGTTTAGGTTAAGGTTAGGGTAAGGTTTAGATTTAGGATTAGGGTTAGAGTTAGGTTCGTGTTATGGTTAGGTTAGGGTTAGGGTTAAGGTTAGGTTTCAGGTTAAGGATAGGGTTAGGGTTAGGATTTTGATTCCTGATGTCAGATTTGTTTCTATTTATCATCTGGTGTAGGATTTGTCCTGTTTGTCCTGTGTAGAGGACTGAAGGACATTGTTGACATTTAATGGCATATACAATGTTCTGGGTTTATGTGGCAGCAAAGTTGGCATCTGGGTTTATTGCAAGCACTGGTCCCAGTGTCCATGTACAAATTAGATGTTTCATTATTGTGGGTGATGAGTTGTTTGAGACAGGGGAACTTTCTGTGTGCAAAAAAGGTTTGCTCCACAGTACTTGTGAAAGAGAACTGTCATTATCCAGTACCTTCCAGGCTCCCGACACTCTTTTTCCGGCAACCACGGCAGCACCGCACAGGCGCACGGCTTCCTGTATGCTTCTGGCCGGCTCCGGCCGTCAGGCACCGCCGTGCCTGCGTCATTCGTCGTGCGCCTCAGGACTTTGCCGTCGCCATCTGCTGTCTCTCGATGTTCCCTCCGGCCACCAGGGATCGCTCCGCTCCACTCTGTTCTGCCAGCACTTGCTGCAGCTGCTGATGTTATGCCGTTGTCCGTTGCCGTATGCACCGCCACACCATCCGTATTACCACCATGTCTGTTTCATCAGAGGTGGGTGCCCCCTACCCATCTAAGGGCAGGTGCCCATTCGTCTACTTGCATTGGATGTTAATTAGCTTTCAACTCGCTGGGTTGGCGGGAGCTGGGACGAAGGCCGGGAGCTCACTCCGGCCACGGTGGTATTTGAACAGCCGCAATGGCTGCTCTTGGTTGTTAAAGCAGGCGTTTTACCGCCTGCACCACCGCTCCCGAGAAAAGGTGTGTTGTAGATCCCTCAGGTGATCCCTCAGGTGAGAATCTCTGTCTGTAGGGTTGGGGCAGATGTGGCTGCAATGTAGAGCCTGGCTGTATATAATGGATCATTTGGTATGTTTAGGGTGCAAACGTTTCCTGCAAACTTGGGTGACCCCCTAGGTTTGCAATTGAAATATGTAACTGTAGTCTGAATGTTGAACAAGCAATTCCGCTTACTGCCAAAAAAGTTACAGCAGAACTGGATGCAACAAGAGTGATCATCCATTTTTTGTGATCTGTAGGCAAAATTAGATTTATAACAAGTGTTATACCCCATCCTAGAACATAAGGCCTGTAGGCCTCACTGCTACTTAACGTCCTTTTGAGCCCTGAAGACTGTGTTTTCCCTTTTCTTTATATTAGACATCTATTCAGAAAAGTCCTAAAGCTTTATTGTAGTTATTTGACTGGCACAAATTAATCATGGATAGTCAACTTTTTCTTTAACATACCCCTTTTCAGTTTTTGGTCCCTCTCCCCGCTAGAACAGTGAACATCTCAAAAGCTCATTTTGTTACTTTTAAACAAACAAACAAAAATGTATATCCGCTTTTGCTTCACACTCGCAAAAGAAAGACTTCAGATACAAAATATGGATTAAAAAAGGGTTTATTAAAATGTCAACAGCTGAACTACAACTAATAAAATCATTCTTATCTCTTTAACTCAGGCTGTCTAAGGGTTTTTACAGGATGAACAATAAAGATCAGCAACGCTAACTACTTACATTCCAATTATATGCAGTGTAAATTAATGTCTAATTTTTAGTATTCCAAGTATCTCCAGGTCACAAGTCAACATAACCATTGACATCCGCATTAAAAAACAATGAAAAACCCCCCATTCACTTAGGATTTTGTCATTCAGCTCCTTGCCTTTCAGATGGACTAAAGAGTACCATAATATTCTCACAAGGACTGCCACCATTGTTGTAAGCTCTCCCTAAAGAGTCCAAAGAAACAATTGTTCCTACCATGGGAAACCTGTACCTTAGATGTTTACAATGCACAAGTAATTTAGAAGGAGGGTCATGTGGTCAGCATGACTAAACACTGAGTCCTGTGGAATGCTGTTACCTTCCCACTGAAGCAGTACCTATTTATCTACTTGCAATTTCTTGCTTTCTAAGTGCTAGGTCAGCAGGAGCTGAGACCAGAGAGAGGGGCACTCGCTCCATCACACAGCACATGGGTCTTGAACTGCTGAACTACAGACCTTCTGGTCTGCAGCTCAGTACCTTAACCTCTGAGCCACCACAGTCCCTAAAGTTGCTTAGTCATGTGCAATTGGGAAAGTATAGACATCTGGATCAAATCAGCTACTATTGCTATCATACCCTACTGCCATCCCTACTACAGTCCTTTTCACATGCAGATTTTGTGCATGCAGGTCCCATTATCACTGGCATAGCTGTTCTGGCTAGTCAAAAGGAATCCCAACCACAACTTTAAGATCATATAATAAATGTAAAGCAACAAGATTCAGTGCAAAAAAATTATGTATTGTTATTACTTCTCTTTATTAACTGCTCCCTGCTATTCAGCTCAGGCCGCAATAAAATGATGTAGCATTTAGGGGAAAAAATACAGCCCAGTAAGCCAGCACTGGAAGCTAAGATGGAGAAGATCTCCACAGCCACCATATATTTCCCCTTAGTGCTCAAGTAGGTTGGAACAAAGGAGAGCCAAACACAGCAAAAGACCAGCATGCTGAAAGTGATAAATCTGGCTTCATTAAAACTGTCAGGCAACTTCCTGGCAAGGAAAGCTACAACAAAGCTGACAATGGCCAGGAAGCCCAGATAGCCCAGGACAAAATAAAACATGATAGCTGAACCCTCATTACATTCCAGGATGATTTCCCCATTCACTGAATGCATGTCTTTGTCTGGGAATGGAGCAGAAGTAGCCAACCAAGCAATACAAATACCTGCCTGAATAAAAGTACAGGAAAATATAATGCCATTTGCCATTCTTTTCCCCACCCATTTCCTCATCCTGGATCCTGGTCTGGTAGCCATGAATGCCAGAACCACAGTGAAGGTTTTGGCCAGTACACTAGAAAGAGCCACAGAGAAGATGATCCCAAAAGCAATTTGTCGGAGAAGGCAGGACACTCTTACAGGCTGTCCAATGAACAGAAATGAGCAGAGGAAGCACAACAGGAGGGAAATGAGGAGAATGTAAGTGATGCTCCTATTGTTGGCTTTGACTATGGGAGTCTCCTGGCGTGTGAGAAAGACTCCAAACACCAATGCTGTGATCAGAGAAAAATAAATAGCCAACTTAGCCAAGATGATCCCTAGAGGGTCTTTGAAAGAGAGGTAGTTTAGAATCTTGGGAATGCACTGAGTTTGGTCCTTGGTAGGATAGTGATCTTCTGGGCATTTTAAACAGGACTCTACATCTTGGAGAGAGAAAAGTAAATTAATTTATATATAGTAGCCAGATTCTATTCTGTCTCAATTTCTAAATCTAATATGATGGTCATATTACTGAATGATCATAAAATGACATTTTAACAATTACACAATTACACAAGCGCAAAAAAAAAAAAAAAAAAAAAAAAAAAAAAGGACCTGGCAACCCTACCAATAACACATTAGGGAACCATATGACCCGATACAGAAAAACGTTTGTATCCTTGTACATGGATTTCCTACCCTTCTGCTTGGAGATCATCCCTTCTGGACAGGAAACACATTCATAGCAGCAAAATTTTGTTCCCTCCTTCTTTTTCTTGCTGTATCCATGGTAGCAGGGGTCATTACACAGAGAAACTGGCTGCACCTGACCACAAATAGAAAGGAAGATTGCACCCCCAACCCAAAATGAAGGTACATAGCACCAAAGTATAAGTTAGATTAGGTTTTACTGAAAGAATTACTTAAGGCCCTGCTCAATGCACACATTCCAGGGGTAGAAAGGGAAGGGAAGAGTAATTAAGTCCTACTCCCCAAGAAAATTCTATATAGTGTTACCAGTTGCTTGCCTATGGGGGCAACTTTGTGGCTCCTTGCATCATCTGCTATGTTCACTTCATCAAGCAGAATGGAAAACAGCGAAGATGGCATTAGTGAATGCTGGATGAGTACCCAAAAGTGATGTTGCAGTGTCTGCAATGCTGTAGGACCTTCCCCAAATATCTGTGGTAAAGATTATGGGAATTCCAAAGGTGTCATGGACACCCTGACATCACTTCTAGGTGCTCACCCAGAAATTATGTCATGGAATCAGTGAAGCTCCCAGACTTCATCCCCAAAAGCTCCCAGAGATTGCGAGTGTAGTGCTGGAAATCCTAGCTCTACTATGAGAGCTCAATAACAAGTATGAAAAGTAAGGAAGATGAAAAAGCCTGAACTGCTGCTTTAAGGAGCAGAGGGTGTTTAGGTGCTAACCTTCAGGTGGGAACTCTGAACATAAATTGGTTAACTGGTGTCAATGTACCAGAAAGAGAGAAAATTCAGAAGTGAAACCTTCGAGACTCCGAATGGCTACATAACTTCTCACAAGCTTCCAAGAATTCCTAGGGGGAAAATAGGGAATCCAGGTAGCAGTTCAAGTAGTAAATCCAAAGGAACCGCAAAGCTCATAGAACAGGATTTAGGGGAAGAATTAAAAAACAGACCTTCAATTTTAGTCTAAAAGCAGCCAACCACACTCTAAGTTCTAGGGAACTTTGTACCAGCTCCCACCTAAGCACTGCTCCAGCCACACATTTAGGAATGCTCATGATTCATCTTAAAAATTGTATCAATATATTATCTAAAGATTCTGAAGCTGCACTAATCCAAATGGGAGTGCCGTATAAAATTTGTATAATTTTTGCATTTTATGGCTTTGATAGCATTGGTATATATTGGTCATCTGCCGAATAATAGTATCTTAAAAGAGCATTTACACTATATCCCAGCAAGAAGCATGGGCACAGATTAAATTAAGGCAGGACCTAATATGTTTGGAATGTTTTATTCTGATTATATCCTACCAATTTTGAGAAGTTCACTGTTTTAACTTTGTTTTGATGTTTAAATGTAGCCAATCCTCCAAGAGCTTACAGAGCTCTTCTTACAGGGGCTACTGTAAGCTCTTGGAGGATTGGCTACATTAGGGGTGTGTCACCTAATATGCAAAGGAGTTCCTGCTACAAAAAGAGCCACAGGGATAGGGCAAGCACTGCCACACATGCAAGGTGCATATGCTCTCCACTAGCATTGGGAATTCCTCCCTTGTTGACTCTTCTATGATATTTAAGCCAACAAAGGAACCGCAAAGCTCATAGAACAGGATTTAGGGGAAGAATTAAAAAACAGACCTTCAATTTTAGTCTAAAAGCAGCCAACCACACTCTAAGTTCTAGGGAACTTTGTACCAGCTCCCACCTAAGCACTGCTCCAGCCACACATTTAGGTATGCTCATGATTCATCTTAAAAATTGTATCAATATATTATCTAAAGATTCTGAAGCTGCACTAATCCAAATGGGAGTGCCATATAAAATTTGTATAATTTTTGCATTTTATGGCTTTGATAGCATTGGTATATATTGGTCATCTGCCGAATAATAGTATCTTAAAAGAGCATTTACACTATATCCCAGCAAGAAGCATGGGCACAGATTAAATTAAGGCAGGACCTAATATGTTTGGAATGTTTTATTCTGATTATATCCTACCAATTTTGAGAAGTTCACTGTTTTAACTTTGTTTTGATGTTTAATCATAAACTGTATTTTATACATGTGCTTGAGGCCTTTGTTAATGTAAGCCGAAATAAATGAATGTGAAATATGGGGAAGCATAGGAGTTTATACTCTCATAGTTCAGAGGTGAATCTAAATATGAGTTGAAAAGGAGCTCTTGTTATAGTGGCTGCGATTAAGAGTGAAAGAAACTTTCCATGTGATTGAAGGTAGGCAATGGAAATCTGGGTAAAATCAGAAGCAACCATCTCAGTTGGTTCAGAAGAAAGGGAAATCCTGAAGGTGGTGCCTGGGAACAGGTATTTCTTCAAACTGATTTCAGGTTGAGATCTCCAAGGGCCCTATCCATACCAGACAAAATGGCATTGAGCTTTAAATGAATAATCAATACAGAAATGGCAGTAACTAACTGAGCCATTTCTCCAGGCTTTGCCTTTTGTGCCCAAACTCAGCCTGAATTAGCATTCTGCTATTTCCCATGATTAACATTCATTCATGCTGTTGCCTTTCTCTTACCCGATCTTACTTCCTTTGTCTTACTCACAAACATCCTCTGACTGAGAGGTACTTTTTTTCCTTTGGGTAAGCAACTGTTCGAAAAAAGTGTAAATAATATTTCTAAGATGGCATGGCGAGCAGGCTGTTCATGGACTGAATAGTGATAGAGGCTGGGTCAAAAAGAATGAGGTAAAAATGGTCATTGCAACAGAGTCCTCTGCCCAACCTCATGACTGCAGAGTCCTCAGCGAATGGAGTGAGCAAACCTCCACTTGCTTCAGGATGACCATGGAACTTGAAGTGCCAAAGATGAAAGGAATCAGAATATCCTGTCACATGTAACCTCCAGAATACCCCAGTTTATTGTAGTGGTTAAGTGATCAGAGTCTAATCTGGGAGAACCGGGTTTAATTCCCCACTCCACCATTTGCTGCTGCTAGATGAACTTGGGCAAGCCATAGTTCTGTCAGAGCTGTTCTTGAAAAGAGCAGTTTGTGTTAGAGCTCTCTCAGCCCCACCTACCTCATAGGGTGTCTGTTGTGGGGAGGGGAAGGGAAAGGAGTTTGTAAGCTTTTCTGATACTCCGAGTGAAGGGCGGGGTATAAATCCAATCTCTACTTCTTCTATATCCATGCTTTCTGCATTGGAAGCTATGGTTGTCTCTGGCATGTATAACTCCTCAGAAAATAAAGCTAGGCTTTTCAAAATGGCTACTCACTTCAGAATGGTCATGGTAATTGCCAGTCCAAAAAATGAAGGGAACCTGATAGTCATAAACTTAATTTATTTTAGCAAGGAAAAATTGGAATGCAATGATAGTTTCAGAATGGTTACAGTCATACTACTTTGTCATACTACTAGAATTTACATTGCTGAGTGGGGGACAGGGTTTTTTTATGAATTCAAAAGTTAACATAACTGTGATGGCTCCAAGTACAGTAGGGATTTATGGGTTAATTTTCTCACTACGCAAAGGACCTTGGGCCAGTCCCGCAAGCCTAATTTACCTTTCAGGGTTATTATGAGGATAAATTGGAAGAGAGGAGAATGATGACAGTGACTTTGGGTCCTCACTGGAGAGACAGGTGTGGTATGAATGAAGTTAAGAAATTAAGAAACATTTAGTACAGTGCAACTACTGAAGACTGTTAATACACACACACACACAGAGGGCAAGTGCGATGCCCAGACCACCAGGGGAGGCTGGGTCACCTGTTTGTGAAGGTGGGGTTAGGCGCTAGGTGGGCCGCCCCCCTAGGGGCTACCGTAAGCTCTTGGAGGATTGGCTACATTAGGGGTGTGTCGCATAATATGCAAAGGAGTTCCTGCTACAAAAAGAGCCCTCTCTCTGTGTGTATGTATGTGTATATATATACATACACACACACACGCTCGAAGAGAAAGGCTCCTTGTGGCAGTAAATGCAACAAGAGAGGTACTGGGTGAGCGTGGCGGCGTGGAGCAGACGGCCCCCCTCCTGAAGCTCCAGGCAAGTGCGATGCCCAGACCACCAGGGGAGGCTGGGTCACCTGTTTGTGAAGGTGGGGTTAGGCGCTAGGTGGGCTGCCCCCCTCTTCGCCCCTGGCTTGGCAAAATAAGGGGTGCCATCATCTTCACCCCCTGGGGCCAGCAGTGGGTTGTATTACCTGGTTAAAGCTTCTATGCCACACAATCTGATCATCGTTGAGGGTTAACGCTTGGCCTTGGGGAGCCTGAGGATCCAACCTTCCAACTATTAGTCTCACAAAAGAGCCATTGGGAAAAGTTACCCAGTTCGTAACATCAAACGCTGAAAGTATTTCTCCTGTTTCATCAAAACGTACGATGTCTCTGGCACTGTTGTTGAATGAGAGGCCCAATAGGAATGGGTGAAGCTAGTGAAGAACAGAAGAACAGTCTGTGAACTCCTTCTAGTGACTTAAACAACACCTTGTTTTTTTCTAGATCTGAAAGACTTTTGTATTACTCTGTTTATGTTTAAGTGACATCATTTCCTTCCTTTACACTCCTGATATGTGGCAAAAACTTAAGCAAGAAAAATCAGTAATTTAAATGAATGCTTGGCATCCAAATGTATTCACGAAGTAGATGAAATGGTTAGAAGCAGACATAACGTGGACAAACTGCTGCATGCACCCCAAGTATCAATGATTTGACCTCTCCTGTTTTATATAATTCTTATAACCAATTCTGTTCATGCAACAAATGAAACCCTCCCTTGAAAATTGAAATCTCTCCATAGGTAACCATGCTATGATCTTATCTTGCAGTACTTTTTACAACAGGCTGATTCAGATGACTATTTGGAAACAATTATTTAATCCTATCCCTCAGCGAAGAAAAGTTTGGTGTCCTAGTCCAGCCTAAGGAGAATTACTGCCATTTAAATAGCTCTACCTTATGGTGGAGGAATTTATTCCGTGCTATAGTAGCATACCACCCTTTATCATTGAAAAGGAGGTGATTTTCCATGGTCTCTGGGGAATTATGGCTGCATCCATCTTTTTTGTTTGCTTGTTTTGTTTTGTGTGTGCGCGTGTGCGCCTATGCCTGGAAGTCATGGCAGCCGCTAGTGACTCCTACTGGGGCATGGAGGAT
>NW_015172152.1:48217-76716 GCF_001447785.1 Gekko japonicus | reverse complement strand
CAGCGTCCCTCAGCTCCCACACCCATGCTCTCACTCATGCATGAATGAGCAGCTAGGCACATAGATGAGACACGCTGAAGGCAGTCAACTTTTTTTAAAAAGAGAGAAAGAACTTTTATAATGTACTGGGTTCGTACACGAGGTAGTGAAATCAGCTCATGAGTTTATTGTAATTCAGCTGGGATACAGAGAACGAGAGCAGGACCGGAGGTCTGCTTAAATCCCCATTCTAAACCACACCCAAGCACACACCCACACCTGTGATAGGATTATTTACAGTGCACCCCACATCCCATAGGTTAACTCTCAGATCCTGGCTGCCCGATAGGTGCATTTTAAGATATGTGTGGTCTATTGTCTTGAGAGCGAAGCTTGGGCCGCTCACATGTCCACGTGCGGACTTGACCGCATGCGTGGTCTATGTAAGAATACAACACCCCTCCCCCCCATAGTTCAGATTCCCCCCTAACACACAAAGTCTTTTAGGTGAGCTGGCCTTCGCCACTCCATGGTGGAGTGGCATGATTCGGTAGCCGGAGCCATCAGGCTGTCAGGTAGCCCCGCCGTGGGTTTGTTCTCTCCTGTCTTTGGAATGTGTATTGCTCTGCAGCTGCATTTCGCTTTTGCTCCTTATCTGCCTGTTGGCCTTGAGTGCTCTTCACTCTGGCAAGAAGCATCTCCTGCTCACCCCTGAACCGTTGAAAACTTCCATGCGCTTTGTGTTAATTGTTTATTGGCTCTTAGGTGTAAGGGGGTATTGTATGAACCCACTATAATTGCTATTGCCATTTTGTATGTCTCATTCCTGACTCAAAGAGTCTAAGTCGACTTCACCTTGCTCAAGTCAATAAAGCTGAACCTGTTTATGGACCTGCTGTTGATACTGAGTTATTGAAGTACCTGGCAGAGAGTCAGGAATCCATTTCTCTTCTACCTGTATCATTGTCACAATGAACGGAGAAGAAGAGGATCAATGGAAACCAGAGGAACCTGCTGTACCAGTGACTACCACACCTGTCACCACAGCTGCACCAGTCACCACCACACCGGTGACCATGGTTCCTATGATCAAGCTGCCCCTGCAGGTCCCAGTGTTGCTGGGGCTGGGGCTGGGAGTGACAGGAGAGCTCCTCCGTCAGAGACGGAGGGAACTCTCAGGATTTGAGTGGTCCATGTTCGATATGACCTCACAAGAGTCCTGGACGCTAACTCCCGGAGTGGTAAGAGGAAGCCAGTATGAGTACCAACCAGGCCCCAAGACGGGGGCACGTACTCGACACAAAGAAGAAAAGAAGGGTTGGGAGGAACACCTCACCTGGATGAAGCAAGCCCAGAATCGGATGCTTCAGGTGGTGGAAGATGCCCTAATGGGAATTCCAGGCACTGTGGCACAGTTTATGCAAGTTGAGATGCGCCTGCAACAGCAGCAGCAGCAGCAGGTACTGGCTCAACTGCCGCCACCACCTCTCCCTCCCCGAAACCAACCCGTGCTGGCCCCGGCTCCAGTGGGACCTGCTCCAGGACCCAGGCTACCACATATTCTTCCAAAGGGGTTACTTGATGCCAAGTTTGATGGTACCCTGGAGAAACTGGCCTTTTTCGTGGCACAGGTGGAGAAGTTCATCCAGACTTGGGGCCACCTGTTCCCAACCAATGCCCAGAGAGTGGACTACATAGCGGCTCCTCTCCCGGGGGGGGTGGGGAGCTACAGATTGGTACATGAGTCTACACAATGCCAGGGGTTCTGAAATACAGGAAGTAGCTGCATTCATGTGGGCCCTGAGGACAGAGTATGAGGATCCCCTGGAAGGTGAGCGCACCCAGAACCACCTGCGCACTTTGAAGCAAGGCAGGCACACGGTTCAAGAGTATACTGAAGAGTTGGAGAGGTACGCGACTAAAGTGCAGGGGTGGCCAGATGGGGTGCTTGTGGAACAATACCGGGTGGGGCTCCACCCTGAGATCCGTGAGACCATATTGCGGAGCGTGCGCTCCATCTTCTTCAACACATGGGTGCGAGAGGCTGCCAATGCGGAGGCTCGACTCTAGATGATCAAGATAGACGGACCTGCCCAGGCACCCGAGATGGGGCCCACCAGAGAGAAGCCGAAAGCTCCAAAACAGAAGGATGGCACCCAAGAAATGCGCATGAAGCAAGGGCTCTGCCTCCATTGCGAAGAGGGTGGGCATTTCACCACCGATTGCCCCGGGGCCATGGGAGCGTCTGCTTCGGCCAAGGACATGGGGAAGAAGAAACCAGATACTCCATTCAAGAAGGGGTCTGCAAAAGCCAAAGTACAACGGGTCCTCCAGTTTGAAGTCTCAGAGGAGAGTTCCTGCTCCACCACCAGTGAGGTAGACGAGCTGGCGGGAAAAGGCCGGGACCTGCTGTAAGCGGTGCTGAGCAGCAGGTCCAACATTCCCCCATTTTGTGCACGGTGAGCAATTACCCCCTTTTTTTCGTTACTGTGACTGTAATGAATCAAGACCTGGGGACTCATATATGCATGAGGGCCCTTATTAACTCGGGGTGCACTAGAGACCTGATAAACCCCTTATTGGTAATGGGGTTGGGAGCCCCGGTGGAAAGGTTGTCAGACCCCATAGTGTTCACGCAGATGGACGGTTCTTCCATGAAGGAACCGTGTAAATACCAGACGGGGCCCTTGCAAATGGGAGCGGGGGATCATTGGGAGCACCGACCATTTTTATCACCCCTGCTGCAAGGTTCCCATTGGTGCTGGGGAGACCCTGGTTACACGACCACAACCCATATACCTTGTGGGATGAAGGGAAAGTGCATTTCATCTTCTCCAAGTATCAAAACCATGGCTGGGATCCCAATTGGGGTTCTACCCCTTCTGATGAGCTGGTACAGGCATGCCTTGCAACAGAGGAGCTATGGGCCATCCCTCCAGCTTATTGAGACTTGACCAGGGTGTTTGAGGAGGAGGAAGCTGACTAGTTACCCCCACACCATAACATGGACTGTGCCATTGAGTTATTGCCTGGCCAAAAGTTACCCAAGGGTAAGCTTTATGCCATGAGCAATGTTCCCTCTAAGCTGTGGAGTCCTGTGAGCAAAAATCCCACTTCGTGAGCTACTGGCATTAGAATTGTGAGCAAGTTTTTTGGCTACTGCATAAATTAGTTTGCTCTGGAGCCATCCTTCCTGAGCTCAGACAAAAATGCGTGAGCCAGAGGCTAAAAAACTGTGAGCTAGCTCACTCTAACTCAGCTTAGAGGGAACACTGGCCATGAGCCCCTTAGAAAGAGGAGCTGAGACGGTTTATTGATAAAAACTTTGCATACGCCCCACCTCCTCTTTGTTTGCTGCTCCTGGGCTGATTTCTTTTCGAATTTTCAATTCACACTGCACCACTTCCTGGGGAAGGCAAACTTTTAAGCTGATGCTCTTTCATACCTCCCACAACACAACAGCCAAAGGGAGGGAGTAGTAGATTCAATGTTCACCCCTGCCCAACTGGGTGGGGCAGTCGTCACACATAGGTGAAAGTGGAAGGAAACGCAGGAGGGAGGGACTGGTCCACCGAATTTGCCTCTGCTTTTTCTGACTCTGATCGCTCTGAAGTGGAATTGGATGGGGTCTGGAAAAGAGGCAAGATGGTTGCTGGTATAAAGATCATTGCCTCTTCTTCCGCAAGACCCTGCGCAGCCAGGTGATGGCTGCGGTCCATGGATCTAAACTGGCGGGTTATCTTGGCTATCTAAAGACGTTGCATCTGTTACAAAGGCAGTTCTGGTGGGTGGGCATGCAAAAAGACATTTCTTTGTATGTACAGTCCTGTCCCACTTATATCATGTGTAAACCCTGCCCCAGTAAGCCTCCAGGACTGTTGCAGCCTTTGCCGACTCCTACCAGGCCATGGGAGGCTGTGTCTATGGACTTCATCACAGACTTACCTCCTAGTGGGGGGGAAACGGCTATTTGGGTGGTTGTGGACATGTTTTCTAAGCAAGCACATTTTTTTTCCTCTGGAGCAGTTGCCTACTGCCAAACGATTGGCCAGGTTATTTATGCATAATATTGTTAAACTCTATTCGATCCCAAAGAAGGTGGTCTCTGACTGGGGGTCCCAATTCATGGCTAAATTCTGGGGTGAATTGGTGAAGTCTCTTGGAATTGAACGGGCCCTCAGCAGCGCCTACCACCCAGAGACGGATGGCCAAACCAAATGGGTTAATCAAACCCTTGAACAATATTTGCGTGGCTTCACTAATTTTCAACAGGATGATTGGACTGAGTTCCTACCATATGCAGAATATTATTACAACAACGCCGTGCATTCATCCACAGGGGTCTCTCCTTTTTAAGTGGTCCATGGATACGAAGCGTCTCCCCTTCCCTGGTTGCCTATGGACACTCGGGGGGGGGGGGGCGTAGAGGACTAATGGTGCCTCATTAGGGATGCCTGGCCCCTTCTCCAACAGACTTTGGCCAAGGCTAAGACTGCCTATAAAGTTCAGGCGGACTGTAAACGTCTCCCGGCTTGGGAGGTGCAGGTTGGGGACAGGGTGTATGTCTCCACTAAGAACTTGAGACTCTTACAACCTAGCCGTAAATTGGGTTGGAAATACATTGGCCCTTTTGCTGTACTAAGGAAAATCAGTGATGTCACTGTTGAACTTGACCTGCCTAAGATGTTTAAAAATGTCCATCCTGTGTTTCACTTTTCTCTCCTCAGGAAAGATCCGGGTCTGAATGTCTGGCGCCCAGCCTGGGCCCAACCCCCTCCCGTAATGGTGGATGGTCAACCGTATTTTGAAGCTGCCCAAATCTTGAACTCTCACTTTAAATGTGACGGCTTATATTATCTGGCTGAATGGGTTGCTTTTAGTCCAGAACACAGGGAATGGGTTAAGGCCTCTGATGTGTGGCCTCCTCGCTTGGTCTGCCTCTTCCACTCTCGCTTCCCTGAGGGGGGGGGCCTTGGGGGGCAGGCTGTTGGGTAGTCCCACCATGTTTTTTTTTCCCCTCCTGTCTTTGGAATGTGTATTGCTCTGCAGCTGTGTTTCGCTTTTGCTCCTTATCTGCTCGTTGGCCTTGAGCGCTCTTCACTCCAGCGTGAAGCATCTCCTGCTCACCCTTGAACTGTTGAATAGTTCCCCACGCTCTGCGTTAATTGTTTATTGGCTCCTAGGTGTCAGGGGGTATTGTAATGAACCCACTATAATTGCTATTGCCATTTTGTATGTCTCATTCCTGAGTCAAAGAGTCTAAGTCGACTTCACTTTGCTCAAGTCAATAAAGCTGAACCTGTTTATGGACCTGCTGTTGATACTGAGTTACTGAAGTACCTGACACAGGCTTGTAGCTGACTCTGTAGGTTCCGTGGAAGTCTCTGGCGGCTGTATCAGTGTTGGAGTGCCACTGGGGGCTTGTGCTTCTGATGTCTGAGGGCCATCGCCTGTGGCCCCTGTGGGCATGGGTTCGTTTAGCCTGAGTTGCGTTTGACCGGAGGCAGGGTTCTCCCCAGCTTCACTGGATTCCGTGGCCAAATACTCTTCTTCCTTGCTCTCCTCTGCTGTGGCCCCGTCCGTGGGTGGCAAGCATTGTCTCAATTGGTTGATGTTCCATCGGATACAATGATTTACAGTGCACCCCACATCCCATAGGTTAACTCTCGGGTCCTGGCTGCCCATGTGTGTGGTCTATGTAAGAACACAAATTTTAGGATATGTGCAGTCTGTTGTCTTGAGAATGAAGCTTGGGTTACTTGCGTGTCCACGTGCAGCCCCGAGCGTGTGTGTGGTCTATGTAAGAACACAACAACTTTATTCACTACAGCACAGCTTTATAATCTAGAGCACAGTACATAGAGAAAAGGGATTTCATAACACGAAGGACTGTTGCAGAGCTAAAAAAAGAAAGCAAAATAATTTAACTAGTCTAACTTTAGAGTCATAGATATTACCTCAGCATCTTTCCAGAGGGAATGGATACAGGCTGCTGGAACATAGGAACTAGAGGCCAACATCCCTTAATTCCCACCCTCACTCCCGATTCAGCTTTGAACACCCAGCCTGAACTACACAGTTTGAACACCGTTAACAGGATGTTCAGATCTTTTAATCCTTACTGTCCCAGTTGGCTGGAAGTCCCTTACTCAATCCTGAGTTGGGGAACTAATAATTATCAGGGCTCTTTTTGTAGCAGGAACTCCTTTGCATATTAGGCAACACACCCCTAATGTAGCCAGTCCTCCAAGAGCTTACACTAGCCCATGTAAGAAGAGTTCTGTAAGCTCTTGGAGGATTGGCTACATTAGGGGTGTATCACCTAATATGCAAAGGAGTTCCTGCTACAAAAAGAGCCCTGAATTTATTGTAATTATCATATGTCATTGTATGTAGAATAGCAGGAGAGCCTAAGATTGTCTGGCAGCCAGAAGTTCTAGCTCTTTTAGCATTGTGCACCACTAGGTGGTGAGTTTGACTTGTTTTTAAGGCAAGAGCTGTTTCAGACGTGGTTTTGCCATTGCCTGCCTTTACATCATGGCCCTGGTGTTCCTTGGAGGTCGCCCTTCCAAATACTAGCCAAGGCCGGCCCTGCTTAACTTCTGAGATCTGATGAGATTGGGCTAGCCTGGGCTATCCAGGTCAGGGCTTGGGAACTAATGGTGTTGTGGAGCCCTGGTTCTTCTTCCTCCATCAATGTGGAGTGCATGTCTTTCCAGTTATATCACCTATCTCATATTATTGTAATAGCCATCCCTCTTGCCCCTTCCTGGGAGCTGGGCAAATGATTATCTCATGGCAGGAAACTCATCTTTACTCTGCTGGCAGTCTGAGCATTTTATGGCCCTCCTCCCTGGGAAAGTGTGTTGTTACCAGACCTTTGGGGACCCCTGAGTGAGCTTGAAAGCATCTCCCAAGCATGACACTCCCCACATATCCCTAGAAGTAAAAAAAAAGTACCTCAGCAAGAGTGATTTTAGGCTTAATACTGGCCAGAGGGGGAAGAATTCAACCGTCTCTGTCTTCCCGCTTCTCTCCATTCTGACTTGCAGTTTGGTCTCATTGAAATTGGCTTTTAAAGACTATGGAGAAAAATAAAACAACACTGTGTTCAAGTTATAGTCATTGCAAAAATGATCCCTAATTCTGAAAGACAGTCCCTGCTTTCTGGTACCTGTCCTGGGTGCATCTTTTGTCTTTCCATTTTGTTGTTTGGGAAAGATTTTGGGGATGTCTTTTAAAATTTCTGTCCCTATAAACTTCATTCTGTAGTCTCCAGACATTAAATTTCTAAGCATAGGTAGGAAGATTGATTCTGTCTGCAGTGCACATGAATGCTAAGCCTCCATGTATAGCACAGTTTAGCTACATGCTGAAGCAGGTGAGGTTAATTTAAACTGTTAAAAAATACTGGAGTACAACTATGTTTTCAGAGCATATCTCCATGAACCAAAAGAGGAAACACTCCATGTTTTTAGAGGAGTTTTGGTCAGGCTGTTGTTGAGTAAAGATATACTTCATCCAGCAGATGCACAAGAAAGTAAAACATAGCAGCTGTGTGTGTATATATAGTGGTTGTAGGGATGGGGATCAAGTAACCTGTAGATCTCACGGAGTTACAAGTGATCTCCAAACTATAGAGATCAGTTTCTCTGGAGGAAATGGCTGCTTTGTAGTGTGGACTCTATGGCATTATACCAGGCCCATAGCTACAGTGGGGCATTTTGGGGCCCAGCCCCCCAACGTTCTGCCAGCCCCCCCATCTTACCACCCTGGTCCAGCCCCCTGACTTATTTCTTGTACTTGTCACCACCACCACCACCACCACCACCACCACCACCACCACCACCACCACCAGGGGCGACGGCAAGCCTCACACCACCCTTTCTCCCCCAATAGCTCTCTGTATCCTTTTTGCTGCTGCTACTGCCGCTGCCACTGCTACCAGGGGTGGTGGCAAGCCTTGCACCACCCTCCCCCCACAGCAGCTCTCTGTCTCTTCATAGAGTCTTCACTGCTGCCGCCGCCACCACCACTCCCAGGGGCAGCGGCAAGCCTTGCACCACCCTCCCCCTAGCAGCTCTTTGTATCCTTATGGAGTCCTTGGCCAGCAAAGCAAGACCCGCCTCCATTTCCATACTGTTCATCTTGCCTGCCTCTCTTTTGCTTGCCTCTTGCCGACTAGCAAAACAAGCAAAATTACTTTAAATTAAATTAGCCAGTGCCCCCCAAGAAATTTAAATGCCCCCCAACTTAATAATTCCTGGCTACAGGCCTGCATTATACCCCATAGAGGTCCCTACCCTCCCCAAACCCCGCCTCCCTAGGCTCCACCCCTAAATCACCAGAAATTTCCCAACTTGGAGTTGACAACCCTAAGATCTGGGTAATCATCTTTTGTGTGATAATAGGGATAAGAATACAAGAGTGTCCATGTTTTGATCTGTGCATATGTTGTAGGGCAAATAAATAAATAGACAAACAAACTTATAGTCTACTCAGGTACCATATCAACCCAGTATCAACTAAGCGACACAGCTACAAATTTTTCACTAAACCTCCCATGCAGCTAAATCTGCTTTTCAGATATATAGGCCTCACTGTGACAAAATCTTGAAGGATCTCTGGATCATTTAACCTACTTGTCTTTGTGCTGCACATAGGCGTAATCTTCGTGGGGGCGGCGGGGCTTCAGCCCCCGCCGAAATTTTCAGGAAGCTGCTCAGCCTCCCCCGGGAGCCACCCTTGCTCCTAGCAAAGCAATGCCTCTGGCCCAGCCCCAGCCCCCCCCCGGGAAATTGGAAAGTCTACACCCTTGGTGCTGCACAAAAGAAGGCAATTGCCATTCTAGGGAGAAAAGTAACCCTTTGCCAAAGGAGTTTTTACTAAATTGGCAGATCCTGTGAGCTAGATAAGCACTCAAGAAAAGGGACTGCTTAATGCAGCTTCTGCTGGGGCTGTGCTAATTGTTCCCAAGTCTGGAGATAAAGCCTTCTTACACGTTCCTGTCATGCATTTTATCCAGGTAAGCTGTAGCCACAGGTGCTGAGGCAACTCTTCTGGATTTACCCCTAGAGCTTAACTGCACAATTAGTATGAATTTGGGATTATGTTGTCATGTGAACAGATGGACATTATATCTTGCCCAAATCAACTTAATATAATATTTATAAGCTGGGGCCTTAATAAACCCTAGACCAAAGGCTCTAAGAACTCTTAACAAGCAACTAGAGGACCAAATGCATCAAGCCTTTCTTTATTGCTCCCTGGTTCAAGCCTCGGCTTCCACCATACAGACTCCATTACTTGCTTGTGTGCTGAGTGTAATTTTGTCATCTTAAGCAATATTGATCTTTAAGTGTCTGCCAGTCATCTTTACGTGGAGTGTGCTGTCGTGAGAGCTGTCTATTGGAAAAGCTTTACCTGAAAATACAGCTATTAGCAGCTCGTTTAAAAAACAGTGAAGTCTATTTCCCACTTTTTAATGCACCCTTTTCTATTATCTAATGTACGTTTTCTCACCATTGGCTCCTGAGAACACAAATACACAGCCAGAGGGAGAGAAAATGAAGGTGTGAGTAGTGTGTGGAGGTAGAGAGAGGGCAGATGACTGTCCCCTCAGTTACTTTTCCCGTATATGATTTGTTTTTGCAACCAATTCCTAACTTTTGATAAAGTTCCTCATCAAAGGTGCAACCAATTCCTAAATAGAAAAAAAATCTTTATGGCACCACATTATCATGGAACCTTTTTATTTAAAGAGTGCTTTTCTCTGTGTGTGCAGTTCTGGTCACCACACCTTAAAAAGGATATTATAGCTTTGGAAAAAGTGCAGAAAAGAGCAACTCGAATGATAAAAGGGTTGGAACACTTTCCCTATGAGGAACGGTTAAGGCGCTTAGGGCTCTTTAGCTTGGAGAAACGACGACTGAGGGGTGACATGATTGAGGTTTATAAGATTATGCATGGGAAAGAGCAGGTAGAGAAAGAGGTACTTTTCTCCCTTTCTCACAATACAAGAACCCGTGGGCACTCCATGAAATTGCTGAGCGGTCGGGTTAGAACGGATAAAAGGAAGTACTTCTTCACCCAAAGAGTGATTAACACATGGAACTCATTGCCACAGGAAGTGGTGGCAGCTACAAGCATGGACGGCTTCAAAAGGGGATTAGATAAGCATATGGAGCAGAGGTCCATCAGTGGCTATTAGCCACAAGGTATAGATAGGGACTCTGGGGCAAGTGATGCTCTGTCATCTTGGTGCTTGGGGGGGGGTCAACAGTGGGAGGGCTTCTAATGTCCTGGCCCCACTGGTGGACCTCCTGATGGCACTGGTATTTCTGGCCACTGTGGGATACAGAGTGTTGGACTGGATGGGCCTTTGGCCTGATCCAACATTGGCATCTCTTATGTTCTTATGTTCTTATGTTCTAAATAGAAAAAAAATTTTTTATGGCACCACATTATCACAGAACCTTTTTATTTAAAGAGTGCTTTTCTTATTTCAAAACTAGAACGGGTAGAAGAACTGACATTTTGTTTAATTCATCTGACTTATTTGCATGTCTTGTTTCTCAGGGCCTTTTTTCCAATTGTATATGAATTATGGTTCATTTTGGTATGAATGGCAGTCATGGGCCTCTTACTATTCTTGTCTCGCCTTTCTAACATTGGTTACAAATCCTGTTGGCAGGAACCATGTCACTAATATGTTACGTACAGCTCACTATTGGTATATAAACATTACACTGTTAGTTGTAATATAATAGTGGTAATAGTGGTAACCTCCTTCATAGTGTAGCTTGGACTGCTAAAGAAATTCTGTCTTGCTCCTTATTAATTCATCAACCCACATGAGTCTATTTATCCCCCTTCCTCCCTCAGAGCACACATGGCATTATATGCAGATTGAAGTATGAGTTGCAACATGCTTGGATTCATACTTCTCAAGTGCAACTCATTAAGAGGTACATCACACATTTTATAGAGTTTCACCTTTTCCTGTGGTTCAGCTATTGAAAGATTGATTCAACTGCATAGAAGGAGTTCTGTGAACCTTCTGAGGAAAGAAACCCACAATTTGCATACTATAGTACTCAGTTCTCTCAGCTTTACTTTGGTGATCACAAGCCAACTGGTGAGGGCTTTGAAGTAAGGATTTACATTTACAGAAGGAACTAGCAGGTGGAGTTTGATGGACACTCAGTGATTTCCAAAAGCCCTTAGACAAGTGTTAAGCAAATCAATAAAAATAAAAATATATAATTGACAAATATTTTTAAAGTATAGTTATGGAATAACAGGAATTAGAAAAATTAATGGATGGACACCCTAACCTGAAAATTTGAATAAGGCATTTAATAGTTGTATTAAAGGATACTATTTCTCAGAAACCAAATCAATGAAAATTAAGTAAAGACTCAGCCAGCTTGGATGGAAACATCCTCCCCTTTTGTTCTTTCTTTCCTTCTTTTAATCTATTCATGCTTGTTATCATATATTTTCTTTGTGTTTTTTTTTCCTGGTTGGAACATCACCATAGCATGATGGATCCTCTTTTATATTGGATATGAGGTTATCATATGGTTTGGTTTTGTTATATTTTGTTTGCATTTGTTTTTTTGTGTGTAAATAAAATATTTAAAATGGGGGGGGAGGATACCTCTATAACATTTACAGGACACTCCATGTTCCAGAACAACAACGAGATAGGTGGAAGGATGTTGGGAAAGAGACAAGTTTATGTTGTCTTGGCAACAAAGACAACATAAGCAAATAGCTGTGAACTTTGAAATAAACTTGTTTGGCATTTAAATGTATTTTGACTAAACTGTTTGCGGCTTACACACAAGCCAAATGCTCACTGGATCACCTGATCATTTTTGTTTCAAGTTTGAACTGAATGCCATGCCTGAGCAGATCTGTACCTGCACTTCTACATGCCCTCTTGCATAAGTTGCTCTATATGTTGTGTTCATTATCATGTGAAGACGAAACCAGTGAGAGCAGCTGTCTATCATGATGCATGATGAGACTCACATGATCGCCAAGGTAATGAGCATTCTCCTCTGAAAACCAACACACAAAACCAACTATGAGGTAGTACTAGAATGTACATGTACAATTTGGGGGTTTTTTGGTGGGGGGGAGTTTGTTACCACATGTGCTCCCTTTCACATGTTCTCTTAGACACAGATGGACTCTCTAACTTGACTTCAAGCTACTCACCTAGAATCACAAGCAATTGGGGGGAATTTAGCTCAGTGTCGGGGAAGTCTCTTCACACTTCTATAACCTGGCTAGCTTGCAAAACTGACACATGCACCAATTAGGGGGAGCAGAAGGTGTGATTTAGGGATCTTTACATGGATAGCAAGCAAGCAAGCTCAAAGTCCCTCTAATAGGCTACCACTAACCATGAAACAACCAGATCTTTTCCAAAGCAAGGTTTAGAATTTTGGGAGTACAGAAATTGAAAATATACTCAAGCATCAGAACAGTGCAATCGTTGTGTTCACATACATATGGAGAGTTACATGAAAGGAGAGAAAGAGCAAGTAAAAGAAAGCCAAGCCTCTGGCTGAGTAGGAAATTCTGCACCAGGGAATGGCCACAAGGAGATGTGGGGAGAGGGGGATTTCAAGAAGGGGAAAGGAGCATTTTTAACAAAAAAGGAGTAAACAGAGAAGGAGTTTATCTATCCTCAGTCTACTGAACTGGGTAGAGTACGTCATCTATGAACAGGATCCAGAGATTTAGTGTAGGTAAGAGACACTCTTGTGTGGCAATAAAATGTCCCAAGGTCCCAGAGAAGGAAAAGCAGAGCTGGCAGCCTCTGAGGCAACAGTAGGGATTAAACTGCACAGTTTTGGCGGGCAGAACAGCAACAGTTACAGGAGCCAGCACAAAAGAATATCAAAGAAATAATGGTAAAGTCCAGGAATTCAGGGTGAGTCCAGGATGAGAGTCTATGGGTTTCCTGGCTCTGATGATGTTGGGTGGAGGCTTCCCAGAAAGGTAACACAAGGTAATTACATCTAGGCAGAGAGGACAAAAAGTGTCACTTGCTAGCATCCCTTGAGGAGAGCATTGACCTCATCTTCTCCAAAGCATGGCGTTGCTAGCTTCTAAAAGTGAATTTTGCCAAGATGGAATCAGAGCAGACTACAAACATCTGGGAAGGGAGATGCTGGTGACAAGGTTACCTGCCTTTCCTATGAACAAACTCTGGGTCATGCAGACATGATGGGCTAAGAGGACAATGAAAAGACACATAAAACAATTACACCTCTTTTTACAATCATTTTGGTAGACACATGGAAGATGTCATAAAATCCCATAATTCCCACGAGGCAGATACACATAGATAAATTGATCCTGCTTTTGCCATTAACAATCACTGAGTCAGGTAGTGATGTAGGACATGGGTAGAAAGCTCACAACTGTAAGTAACTAACTGTGAAACATTTTGTGAACTTAGAGAATGTGGCAAACAGCAGATGGGGAGGCAACAGTGTTAGTAGGTGGGGGAAACTGTGGGAAAGAAGTCATATTTGATCACGCATAGACAAGTGTCATCTTTGCATGATCAAAACATGCAGCCTGTTCCAACACAGGTGAAAAGTTACTTAAATATTCTGTCCTGCTGATTACAACTGGTGAACAAATAGTAAACCACTTTTAAAAATGGAGGTAAGCATGCCATTAACAGCCATCTAAAATAAAGACTGGGTCCAGTCACATGCAGAATTACCCGTGCAATAGGGACGAATTGCAGGTGGATTTTAAGGGTGCGATCACACAAAAACATCTGTCAAGTTTCCCACACCCGTGGGCAACCTGTATCGCTCCCCTGAAGATGCGGAGTAAAAAGATACTTGGGAAAGTTCAGTATTTTACAGAAAACGTGTGGTGTGGGTGAGCGTCTGATCGCGGAAGCGCTGGTCTCCTGTCAGATCTGGTGTTTGTCCACATCCCACTGGATTTTTTGTAAGCCTCCGTGGTATGCACACAAACGCAGTACTGTGCATGTACACAAATGCAGTACTGTCTCCTGAACCGCCTCACCCTTCATTGCCATGCTTCACCATGACCGTGTGATTGGTGGCTGACGGCATGTGCACGGAGCCTTGGAGGAACGTCGGATCGTGATACCGCACTTCATTTTGCCCCAGAGAAAAAAGCCCCCCCCCCCCCCCCCCCGGGATTATCTCACTTGTGTGACCGGGACCACTGATTCAAGTTAACTTGCTTCTGGCATTATTACACTGTCAGTTCCAAAGTACTGGCAACTTAAGCCCTGTTTGGCTATTTCTTCCTCCAAATTACATTTCAGGACTTGGCTGACCACTCAGCAAACATATATGATTGCCTAGGGTGCCAGAGAGGCACCCAGAAGGTGAGAGGAACCTCCTCTATTGGTTTGAAGGGAATCTTGGTGTTATATGGATGCTGGAATATCCACATCTGTTAACTCTGGTCTTCTGTAGCTGCCTTGATGAAACATAAAGGGCTTTTGAAGAATTATTTGAAAATTTTATTTTTGAACAATTTTTTTTTACTGTGTTCATTTTGAGCGCTTAGTACATAAAACATCCATTCTAGACTTTTCACCTTTTTCTTCGTTGAATGGGGATGCCAAAGTCACCAAGGCCACCAAAAAAAATCCAACAACCCTTGGACAGGTTCTGCTGCTTTCCATTGCCATTCTTATAGTCTGCAGGATATGGTAGTGTACATAGCAGTGACTTTCTTGTGGTGACTTCTAGTTTTTTCCCCAAAGAAGGCCCATGTCAGCCTTACATTATATGCCTTCAGAATACAATAAACATTTTTTTTAATCGCAGTGTCGACGCTTTGTGTAAATTGATACAGATTTGACAGTAGTACCCAAATAAATTTTTTTGCATCAGAACTTTACATTTCTGTTTTTAATTGTAGTCTTAAAATACTTTTTAAAATGCAGTGCATTAATATTGACTGGAAATGGGTTTCTTACTGCATGTCATGCAGCAAGCCACATTGACTCAGTTCTTGAGAAAAGCAGGACATTTAGAAAGTAAATAAAAAGTGCATCAACTTCAGTATAAGAGCATTTTCAAACTAGACAGCTTTCTTTCTAACTACACAGTGCTCATCTTTCATGTCTCCATTCACTAATTGCTTTGACACTCTGATGGGGCCTCCTTGGGGGATCTGGTGTGCACATGTGCATGCTAGGGAGCCTTAGGAAGTCTCAGAATGAAATAATAAATGAAAAGGAATTGTATAGTCTATGCAAGAGAACCTATTTGCAAGGCCTGGCAACCTGACTTCATTGCCGGCTTCCTTGGGTTATCAGTGTATGCAAAGAAGGATAATTTTGTAGGGCCTGGAGGGAGCCAGAACTGTCTGCCTATGAAAACAAATAAATACAGGCCTGAGATAGAAGCAGCTTTTCTTTTTTTAAAAGGATTTACAGAGTTTATTGATGGACGCACCCTTCTTGGAGTAGATTCTGGCTGGTGGCCATGGAAGATACTCTGTTTCACATACCCTGTAGTCTGCAACGCAAGCAACTCATTTGCTTCTGATTGCCCAAAGTTTTCTCTCTTTTCTCTCCCCCCCCCACAACAGCATCTGGGCAGAAAATGGACAACAGGCCACACAGGCAAAGGGATAAAACCAAGAAGAAAGGATGGCGGAGGGAGAGAGAGAGAGAGAGAGAGAGAGAGAGAGAGAGAGAGAGAGAGAGAGAGAGCCACAAAAGACTCCTATCAAAAGATCTTCTAAAACAAAGCATAGATTCTTTTGATGTCTCATCTTTTAGTGTCCCCCTCCCTGTTTCTCTAGAAATTGACTGAATAAAGTGAAAATCACAAGGGTTGTGAAGCAGCAATGACATATCTAAGTTACTTTTTCACAGTACACAAAAATAATTCTCATTATTTAATAATAAACCCCTTGAAAGTTGATTTTTTTAAAGCAGTGAAATTAAATGTGTTTCTCTCTCTCTTTTTTTGTCTCTAAACATTTAATTTAACCTTTATCTTTTTTGGGGGGATTTTCCTCAGAGGAAAGCTTAGCTTTTGCTATAGCTAATACTAGTGGAAAAGGTCAAAAAGAAGGGCTAATAATGGTCATTCTCCCTTGGTGCATGTAAAATAGACCAGCATTCATAGCAAAAATGGTTTCAAGGAACTGGACCCAGGATCTCAGAGGAGCTAGCTTAACTAAAAGGTAGGCAGTTAACACAAAAGACATTCAAATGTTCAATAATAATAAATATTTTTCCTGTGAATTTTGCAGTTTCTTTTTGTATAGTATCTGGCCAATATTGATACATTACTGGCCTTGGGATACAGTGAGTAGAATAGTTGCCTTTTATTCATGGTTATATTCACAATGATGAATATTTCAGGCACTACCAAGATGGTGCAGTCTAGCATTGGGTCTCCAGATGTATTCTTTAAGATAAAAAAACACCCTTGATACCTCCCAACTTGGATCGAGTCCACAGCATGAGGAAGAGATAATCCTTTCCCATATACCATTTTCCCCATATAAATCTGTGCTCCTGACTATTATTAGTCCCAGCAGGGCAAAAAAGACAGGTGCAGTATCTATATTATTCATTCTTTTCTTCTTATCAGGGCTGATATAGCCCAGAGAGGATTTCTACTGCAAAGCTGTAGAAGTGGAAGCATTTAACCACCTCCTCTTGTGCTGTACTTTAAATCCAAATTTATCCTCTTTACAGTTGGTTTTTAACCCTAAAAATGTGTTGGGAGATTCAATCATGAGCAGGGACAGATTGAGAAGGCAAAATTGCACGGGAAAAGACCACACCCCTCAATGGCCACTCTCCTTCCTAAGCATGCTCCTGAAGGAAGAAAGCATGGCCAGTTAGAGTTGCCCCCCCCCATCCAGGCAGGGGCTCCCTCGCTTTTGTGGGCTCCTCCCTGCCCACAAATACCCCAAAAGGCAGCATCACCTGGAAGTGATGTCGTCACACCACCAATGTCGCATAGCAAAGCTCTAGTTTTTGGGCAAAACTCTATAGTAAAATTGGGCTCAAACCATAGAGTTTTGGCCAAAAACTAGAGCAGCACCATGCAATGTCATCGGCGTGATGATGTCACTTCTAGGTGATGTCATTGCACCATGTGCGCATGGCAGAATCTCCTGGACAGGCCCTACATTCCTCCCGCTGGCAGAAAGGTAGGACCTGGCAACCCTATGGCCAGTGCTGAGGAGAACTGTGATGCCTGGCCTGGAAAAGTCAGTCCCCTGTGGGGCCAGCCCAAGCAAGGCAAGCCTCACCCCACACTGGGCCAGCCCAGGTGAGTTGAGAAGAGCTTCATCCCTCATGGTGCTGGCCTGGGCAAGGTGGCCCCTATGGAGGAGACATTCCCCAGGTCTTTGGCCCACTGGGACTTTCCCTGGTGGCCTTAATGTCTGGTCCACCCCTGATCGTGAGCCTCCTACAACTCATGTAGTTGCAACTTTAGTCTTTTAGTTTTGGGGTGCTACTCTGTTGTGTGTTTTGAGAGTGTTGAACCAGAAGCATTACTAATGAAAATTTAGCATTTGTATTGCTCTTTGGATACAGTGTTCAAAGCACTCCATGTGTGTTATCTTGCAGTTCTGAACAATAGCTTTGTAACATCATTATTATTATCCCCATCTTCTATCTGGGATGGAGGTAGGGCTGCCAATCCCCCCCGGGGGGCGGATTTCCCCCTGCTTTGGAGGCCCGATTTCCGCCGCTGCAGAATCGGAGCCCGGGGGAAACCCCACATAACGTGATGCCGTCGGGCACGCTGGGGGCAGGGCCACAGCCATTTGAGGGGAAAACAAAGAGAAGCTGAATTAATCTTCTGGCTACACACACTGATTCCATCAGGATTAAATCATTGAGCTGTGGTGGCTCAAGTGGTTAAGACACTGAACTGCAGGCTGTGGAAGGTCGGTAATTCAGCAGTTCGAGACCCGAGTGTGCCACATGACGGAGTGAGCTCCTGTCTCTAGTTCCAGCTCCTGCCAACCTAGCAGTTCGAAAGCAAGAAATTGCAAGTAGATAAGTAGGTACTACTTCAGTGGGAAGGTAACAGCGTTCCGTGCACCTTGGTGTTTAGTCATGCCAACCACATGACCACGGAAATGTCTTTGAACAGCGCTGGCTCTTCGGCTTTGAAACGGAGATGAGCAGCACAACCCTAGAGTCGGATTCGACTGGCTTTCGAGCAAGGGAACCTTTACCTTTTTAAAACAGGGATTCATCTTAGCTCCATTGTTGTTCAATCTTTTTTTGAATGATCTGGCTCCTTTTCTGAAGGAAATGGACAGACATCGTCCAAGACTTGGGTTTACTCACATGCCTCTGCTTTATATGTGGATGACAAAGTCCTGCTTTCCCTCACATGGATCGGCATGAAAAGACTCCTTTTGCACTTCTGGGATTATTGTGAACAAAATAGGCTGGTGTTGAACTTCGAAAAATCAAAAATCATCATATTTGCAGGGGCGTGGAAACCCTTAAATTGGAGTATAAAAAGTAATCAGATTGAACAGGTTAAGAATTTCTGGTATCTTCGATTCTATTTCAATCATAGGGTTAGTTGGGTCCCACATAGGAAGGAAATGATTAAATCCGCAAACTGTAACATGTCACACACACATACATAAACCTTTATTGGCATTACCTGTAACATGTCAGCGCTTACTCGTTTCTATTTTACTAAAGGCAACCAATACACTCTGGCTGGAATTAAAGTATTTCATCATAAACTTCATGCAGGAATGTTCTACAGATCTCCCATTTGGATAACGGCCTTTAATAAGGACGTGGAAAGAATTCAGTCTAACTTTCTTTGTAAGATTTTGGGCCTACCCTCTTGCGTGCCATATGCAGCCATGTGTATAGAAACAAACCAAAGACTCCTTGAAACTAGAGTATGGATTATTGCCATTAAATTTTGGTTACACCTATTTTTAAAAGAGACAACAATGATCTTATTGCTCATATGTTAATGGAGTCCCAGTCTTCTACGTGGCTTTGTCATATAGAAGAAAAAATCAATTCAATTGGGCTTAACATTGGAGACCTATATCTGTACACAGAAAAGTCAGCCTTTAGACTGATCAGGCAAAGACTGGTTGACATTGAGAGGCAGGTTTTTGAGAGCCGTTGAAAAAGTAGATGCTCACCCCTTAATTTGGGGTCTTTACCTTTTGGGCATAGGGCTGAATATCTAACTTGTTTAACAAACCCAGGGCAATGAAGAGCATATATGTTAGCAAGGTTTAATGTGTTGCCATCAGCAGTATTATATGGGAGATTCCAAAAAATTCCATTCGACAGTAGATTGTGTTCCTGCACTAAGCAGGAGGTAGAAACTCTTGAACATGTGTTTCTTTCATTTATTTTCTACTCAGACCTGTGCCTTACATTCATCGAGCCATGGTTGAGAAGGTATTCAGGAAAACCAGATAAATGTAAGACTCAGGGATTGAGGACAACTCAGAATCACATAATAATTGAAAGTGTTGCAAAATTTCTGTATGAAGCTTCAAGAAAGTGTTCAGTATTCCTTGCAAATTGAGTCTTATGTTCTGTATGTTAAGCCAATAAAGGTCGATTGATTGATTATCCCCATCTAGTAGATTCAAAGGGAAGATGGCGATTAAAAGGCAGACTTTTAACTAAATATAAGCAGTTTTCTGCTGTCTCAGAGTTTGAACAATAGGGGAGAACTGTTGCCTTCATGCCTTGTTTCTGAACTACCTAGGGGCTGACTGCTATTCGAAACAGCATGCTGGACCAGAAGGATTGTTGGTCTGATGCAGCAAGTCTCTAGTCATGTTCTTATGAAGCTGGATAACACTACAGAAAGTTAAAACCCAACCACATGCGTACATTTGAAATAAGATTAAAAGCAGTTAAAACATAACAAAGTCCCATCTCTCTCAACGTATCTTGACAATGAACGTCAATTGAAACAATAAACAAAAAGACCTCCTGCTTCTGGAAAACATTTGAATTTTGACTAATGTGACTGTGGACAGGAAATCCCATTATTTTGAAAGAGTCTCCAAGTGTTGGCACACAAAAGGTACAGACAGCTGCCACTCTTGTAAAAGATAGCTGGTTTGGATTTTCAGGCAGCTGGCCAAGCCATCCCAGTGCAGCAGGCAGGCAGGTACTGTGTCTTGGCAGCAGAATTTTGAATGTTCTGGGTTAATCAGGGAAAACCACTAGAGGCCATTCATTCACCTGCCCCATACACTGGGACAGTATGATCTGAGGCATGGGTAATCTTCCTTGACTGCAGCCTCTTCTCCTGCATTCCACGTAAGGCGATGAAGAAAAAGTTTGATCCCTTCACTCCATTCACTTGTATGTAATAGGAGAAGGGCTGCAATCAGAAAAACCCTTGAGGAAGAAAGAATGACAGTGGTTACTGGACCCAGCTCTGTTTCTCCACAACCACATAGCAGCTGCAGGGAATGTCTGTTAAAAAATAAAAGGAGAGCCTGTTGGGACTTGGCATGCTGCCACAGGGGAGAAAGGGTTCCTGCGTCTGCCCCAGCTGTCTTCCTCTGCTGAAATGGCACTGGAGGAAATTATTGCCCTGTTTTTGCTGCTTCATGTGAACTATTCTGGGCACATGGAACCGGGTTATAGAGGAGTGGTGGGGCTTTGCTTGAGCAAGTTCATAGGAGGATGTTCTTACCCTTGTGGGGTGGGTGAATTCCTGCATAGGAGGGTTCCTACATTTCTAGTTTAGTGTTTCAAGTGTCAGATCAGAAGCAAAGGAGGTTCCTGTGCAGATGCACCCTGCCTTAGGAGTATACTTAGCTTCTTGTAAGTCCAGGGCAGATTTCAAAGGAAAAAGCCTTTCATTCTCTACATATTGCTCTTGCGTATGGAAATATAATAGGATGGGATAGTATTTCCTTTATCTTGCCAGATACAATGCTGCTTTTTCATGTTGGGAGAGGAAATCGAGATAGATTTGTATGCAGGCAAACTGCAAAACATCTGTATGTTGAAAGAATATATATGTGATCTCCAAGACAACCTTTCAGTTGAGGTTAGCAAACCTCTGGATGACTTCTCATCCAATTAGGTAGACTGCTGTTATTCACATACCCTTTTTTCTTCTTCAGTGGGGGAGAATTATACATATGCAAAATAAATAGTATGACTGGTTCTCTTTCTGGGGTCGAGGGGGATATCAAAACTTTTTACAAGTAGGGTTGTGACAGTGGATGAATCACTGCAGAGTAATTGTGCAGGATAATAGAATAAAGTATATTGCAGTGAAGTTCTTTAAAATAAAGGAGTTATGCAACTTAAATCCATCACCCACCTCCCATTCACTACAGATTTTTTTATCCCTCCTCATGTTTTCCCAAATTGCTCCTTATCTTCTAGAGATGTTCCATGGGGCTTTTGGTTGAGGGCAGCGATGGGCACCATCTTGGCTGGTGTTTTCCCCCTTCCCTTTTCATGCTTTCTCCCTGCCTCTCCTGCAAAGTGATGACAAAGTCTGAAATCCAATGTATTAGCGGCATTTGAAAAATGGTTTTCACAAGAGTTTGATTATGATATGTATCTCTGTTGTTGTTTATCACTCAGAGCCCTGAGTACTCAGGGATTGAGCGATCCATAAATCCAAATTATAAATAAATAATAAATATACTCAACCCAGATCCACAGAAACTTGTATATTTTATTTATCACAACATTTATGTCCTGACTTTCTTCTTGGTTCAAGGTGGCTTACACTAATAGTTACTGTCATTCTCTCCCTTTCCCTCTCTGGCTTAAAATGATGATTGTTGGACAATTTGCACTATTTCTTTCCTTTCAGTGTGACTGGGAAAGAAATCAGACACAGGATGGAGACAGCTACATCTACAGGGGACTATCTAATGTGTTCTACCAACCTAAGGATGGCCAAATTAAAGGGCTTCTATACCTAATTTTGACTGGTGTGGTTATGCTTATCTTAAGACTGTATTGAAAGGAGAAGTTGCAGCTGTCACAGTTGTTCCTACTGATTGACTAGGGACAGGTGAAACCTGTTGTTATATATCGCGATGGAACCGTACTTGTGAAAGGGCTCATTAGCGAACATGTGGAACAGCATAGCTTGGAGAACATCACAATAGAAGGTTTGGATCCTAGATTGAATGAACCAGTAGTAGCCAATTGGTAAACAATAATCTGTAAATAGCCTATCGTGGGATTTGGGGTGTCTGTTGGGTGTGGTGTGTTTCATGAATAAAAGCAGGGCTCTGACCCTGCAAGTTTGTCTTAGTTTTGAGCTGAAACCACTTAATAAACATGAGCTAATCACTCTACGCATCTGAACACAGTATATTTCACCTGTGCTTTGTTCATTTATGGCAAAAATAATCCAGTTTGCCTTGCATTGTGTTAACGGAATAGTTTCCCTTTGAGAAACTTCATTCTTCCCAGCAAGATCTGTCTGTATCTCTTGTCAAAAGCACATTTTGCAATAGGCCAGGGTTGGGCTTTCCCCCCAGAGCTTTGCATGTTTGTGGCACAGCCTCCCAAGAGAGGTCAAGGAGGCCTCTACCCTCCAGGCTTTCCACTGAGACTGTAAAACAGAACAATTGTTGAAAGCTTTGGGGTCAGTCTTTTAATTTCAATTGTTTTCAAACCCCCAGATTAGAGTTTGCACACTTAACCCCTGCACCAAACTGTACCTTATATTATTGTTGTTACCCACTTGGGGTCCTGAGTTGATCAAGGGAAAGGTAGACATATAAATATTTTAAGTAAATAAATAGAAGTCACAGTAAAGCTTATTGTGGGGTTCAAGGACGGATAAAGGGTGAGGTGATGGAAGGAATAAACACACACACAAAATTATTCGGTACAACATGGCCACAGCTTATTTTATTAAGTACAGACAAAGGGAGTATTGGCACAACATGGGGACAGATCCAAGCATCAGGTGACCTGCCTGCCACCCAATGAGCCCCCAGCCCATCTGCTGGGGGATAAACTGTAGAGTGACAAGATCCCGCCAGCCTCTACATGGTCCCCCTGCCACCTGCTGGTGAAAGCTAACCTGCAGCCCCCGTCGGGGCATATGATTGAGTGGCTCCATCCCCCAAGGCCCCTTATGGGAGCCCTCAAACTGGGGGAGGCTGGCATGCAGGCACAATCTCCCTTCAAAGGTTCTGTCCCAATGCCCAAACTGCCGAAGAGCAGGGAACTTCTGTGCCCAGATCCTGCCAAAGCTCCTAAACCTGCAACCAACACAACAAAGCATTCCAAATACCATGTAACCAGATATCCATGTTCCACTTCGAGAGATTCATGCCATCACTCCAAAATAGAGCAGTCTGCCTAAAAGAAATGTCTGAGTGCATGATAACCTCCCCACCCAGAGTCTTAATAAACTGTGACAGAGCCTTGCAAACCTTCCTTTTGGTCACTTTTTTCTGGTGAGAGTGCCCCACTCCACCCATCGCACTCAAGCAAACAAGATCATAGCAGTGTTGCTCTGGGGAGCCTCTGATGCAGCATTTGGAGGTCATCAATGATGGTACATGATAACACAGCAGCTTTCTGAGCTGGAAGATCATTCTCCCCCAGCTGAATGATAGTGGCATGAGGAGGACCATGACAGGAAACTTCATTTAATATGGGGGAAAGGAGAGACAGCCACTTCATTTCTCTGTGTCCTAACCAGTTGATGTGAAGATGTTGGGATCCCACCTTGACAAACCTGCATAGTTATTTATTTATTTATTTATTTATTTCAATTTCTATCCTGCCTTGCCTAACAAGAAGGAAGTTGCCTGCCCAGAACACGATACTGTCTCCCATGATCAGAATGGCCTTTCTTGTCTCTAGGAGAGCTAAAAGAGCAAACTTTTCAGTACAATAAACCACACAGAAGAGTGCCAGCACCCTATGGCCATTATCCAAACCAATGTGAAACTACACTCAGATGCAAGCATAGCCGTGCTAATACAAAATGAGTGCACAACAGAGTCCCCAGAGGGGAGGCCTTGTTGAGGGATGCATGAATGCAAAACACTATTGAATTGAAAACACAACAAGCAGGAGTCATTGCCATGCACAAGAAAAGTCCCAGAAATGTTACGCCGGATAGAAAGATATACAGAGGTGTAATGAACAGGGCAGGGCTGACCACTGGGAGCAGAATGAAGCAAGATGTGGGTTCCTTGGCAATGCTGGTCCATCTTGGACCTACACAATTGAATATGCAACTCTGAGCCACACAATGAAATGTCCTGGAGGGCCAGGGCCCGACCACTGATATCACTGCATGATACAGCCAATAGCTCACTACTGCAAAAGGTTCAAAAGAAATATTAAAGAAAAAGCTGCCCAAAAAAGGGTGGCTTTGAAGGCCGGAAAACATATCTGGGGGAGCTGCCACATGATTTTTTCAAACATAGCACAGTAATGGGTCTGCACTCATCAGGTTCTCATGGGGCCAACCTTCTCTAGCCCTTGATGGTGTTTCAGGCAAAGAAAAGAGCTTCAGGGGTTGCTAAACCCCAGGACCAGCCCTCTCATGGGGCCGGAGCTCTCCGGAGCCCCGCTCCGGGAGTGACCCACCCAGGGGGCGGGGTGGTCACATGATCAAGCCCCCCCCCCTGCTCCCAGCAGCCAGCCCTGCCAGTAGGCCGTGTCTCACTCGGGCGGCCCACGAGGAGGCGGGCAAATTGAGCGGCGCCAGCAGGGGCCGCTTCTCCAGATGGCTGTAGTCGGAGGAGAAGGAGGCGCTGGAGGCAACAGCGGCTGGGTCCCTGAGCCGGCCCCACCCTTGGTGAGCAATGCCTCTTCCTCACCCCATGCCTGGGATGGAGCAGCTGCGGTGCCAGAGGAGGGCCGGGGAGCTGTGCTTTCTCTCTGGGCACTGCCTGTCTCTGCACTCCTGCCCCAACGCTGCTGTTAGGTTCCCTCGTGCCAAGTAGTCACTTGGCTCCCTAGCTGCCTCCCTGGGCTTTTGAGATGCCGTGCGCTCGCCCCCTCCCCCCGCCGGCTTTATCCCCTCACTTATGTGGCTTCGGCTTCAATCAGTCAAGGCCTTGTGGGCAGGGAGCTTTCTGCGCCCGTGTCAGAGACGGTGCGGGCTGGAGGATGCAGATCCACTGGAGGGAGGACGAGGGCTCCGGAGGCAGCCCGGCTGCTGCGAGTCAGCCGCTAGAAGCCGAGGGGGCAGAGGAGGAGGGAGGAGGCCGCTGGGGAGGGGGTGGCAAGTGGGCCAGAGGAGATGAAAGAGGCTTGAGCCGAGCGAGGGACTACTTGGCATGAGGGAGCCTAACAGAAGCATCGCAGCAGGAGCACTCCAGCAGGCGGGCTCGCTGTCTCTCACGGCGAGCCAGGAGGGAGCCCTGCGCTCCACGTGCAGCCGGCTTGAGCACCAGCGGCACTTTACGTGCTCTCTCTCTTTGCTCAGCCACCCCCAGCTCCGGACAACGTTGGCTTGCATGGGTGGCGGGTGGTGACGCCTCCTCGCCCCGAGCCCCAGGATGGCATGGAGCGGTGGGGCAAGGAGGCGTCGTGAGCCAACGTTGGCTCCCTCCTGGTTCGCCGCGAGAGACAACTAGCCCACCTGCTGGAGCGCTCCAGTCAATGCCCACAAGACAACGCCTTACCTTATGTGGCACGCTAGGAGAGAAGCAGCCAGCTGTAGCCCAGAGGTGCTGCCTTACTTGTGGGTAGCCCTAAATAACGGGGCACCCCACTTCAAACCTAGTCTGCTTGTAATTTGGAAAAGTCTTCAATAAAAACTATTTACTTTATTCTTCAGATTTGGAGTCTTCCTACTTTACTAGACCTTGGTATAAGTAGATGTGCAATCCCTGGTACCCCTCTGGCCTCCCCTGCCACATAGCTAATTTCCCCCAACAATGAGGCAGGCCATTAGTGATAATACATCGTCCTCTCTGCATTGCCGGAGGGCACCATGAGGCAGGAGCATACCTTTTTCCAACCTCCCAATTAGTCTCCGTTGAATAAAATAAAGTTTATTGTGAAGTTGGCACCTAAATGTCAGACTAAATGTGAACTGTTTTCACAAATAGCTTTAGGGCACCTTAAGAAATGTTTATATCCAACATCTATATATAGTAAAGCTTTTAGGTTCCACTTACTTGTTGGTTAATCTTACATAGGGACTGGGTACTAACAGCTAAACTGTGTGAATTTACGTCATGAGTTAAACCAAGTGGGAATTTACCTCAGTGTGGATATAATCCTTTGGACAACCAGTTATCTGTATTAGCCCCCAATGTACTGATGATAATTGAATCACATGGTGGAAAAATTATCTGTATTTACCCACCGATGTAGGAAAGTTGTTTGAAGACGTTTTTAATGTAATCTTGAATACTGAACTGGTTGCAAACAAGCACTGGTATTCCACTTAGAAGAACAGTTCCCCCCAATACACTAGTCTGCATACACACGAGGAAGGAATTTCACTTTTAGCAAACTGTACAGTGGCATAATCTTTTTTGGATGTAAAGAATCTATACCTCAATGTAGGTGGCATTTGAATTGGCCTATCAGTCTTGTATAGCACAATACCAGATGAGATGTAAAGAGTCATTGAGGTAAAGGGAATAATGTATATAAAACCTGTGATAATTATAATTCTTTCATAATTACAGGGAGACGTATAGCAATTTCACATATCACTATGTGGAAAATTACTACCCTTTAATGCCATCTCTATTATGTGACCTCAGATAATCACACATTTCGATCTGCATATTTCCTATACATATTTCCCAGCGTCAGGGTTTTAAAAAAAATTATTTGGGAGTATTTGCATGCTCATAAGATGACTTTATGCAGGAGTAAATCTGAGGGTTTGGAAATAATTAATACCAGCTGCTGTATTACCTTCCTTTTCCAGTATTTTCATTTTCTTCTTTAGAAATGCAGGTGCCTAGAAATATATATGCCAGTAATGTCTTGGTAATTCTTCCACTGGATGTCACAGAAACAACCAAGTGTTGTTGTAGTTACATGCCTTATTTACATCTATTGCAATGAGCTCTACTTTGGGCTATCCTTGAAGAGCAGTGCATTTGGAAGCTGCTGTTAGAGTAGAATGCTGAGACTAGACTGCTGGTCAAGACGAGCTACTGGGAGTATGTGACCCCAATACTACAGCATTTATACTAGCAACCATACTGCTTCTGAGCCCAAATTGAGGTGTTAATTTTGTCCTTTAAAGCCCTGCATGGCTTTGAACTGGGGCATCTGAAGGACCGCCCTCTCTCAGGGAATTAAAATCAGAGGGAGTCTCTCTTGACTGTCCCACCAACCAAATAAACTCATCTGATGGGTACTTGAGAAAGGGCATTTTCAGGAGCAGTTTCACAATTATGGAACAATCTCCTGAGGGAAGTATCCATGGCCCTCTCACTTTCAGTCTTTAGGAGGCAGAAAGACAATTTTATTCAGGGCAACATTTGATAAATTTATCTTTTCTACTTATTAGCTGTCTTAAATTGTAATTTAAAATTGTGTTTTTTATGTATTTTTATGTTTATTTTTTTTAGTTCTGTAAGGTAGAAAGATGGCTAATAAATGTTTTAAATAAATAAATAGTTGAGCCAATGTATGTCTCACACTCAAAACCAAGGTTGAGGGAATAAGCCCCATTTCATGCAGGGGGCTACTTAATCAAAAGCAGTTAGCTTCATGAAAATAACTTATTTCTGTCCATGTAATTGGAGATAGCAGGTTCATAAAGAAGCAGGTAAGCTGTGGTGTAAGTGCCCCTTTCTTGTGGAACACAGGGGTTTTCTGACTGCACCATTTCCCTTTTTAGAAATATAATTTCATAACAGAATAGTGGTATCAGGTACAAGGGCTTACTAACTGGCCAAAACTTTAAAATAACCTACAGAATTTGAACTATAAAAAGTCTCATGGCCTTTTAAACTAATAGATTGTGGTCTAAGTTTTTGTGGAGTAGAACTTATTTTGACTGAGACATATGTGGACTGAAGTACATGAAAGAGGGTTCTAATGCATGAAGGCTTATGTAACAACAAATATCTTAGGTTTTACAATCTCACAACATTCTTTATTGAGTTAGTTGCACAAAACTAAAAGTGCCTTTGGCCCTGGTCACACAGAGAATTTGCCATGCGAAAGGCACGAATGTCGGGTGGATTTTCGGGGCACGATCACATCGCAACCTGTGGCATCCTGCCGAAGATACAGAGTTAAAAAGTACCAAGGAAAGTGCACTAGTATCCAGAAAATGCATGGCACCGGCGGGCGCTGATTGCGGGAGCGCTAGTATCCCGTGGCATCTGGCGCCCGTCCATGTCCCATAACAAACCCGATGTTTTTCGTAAGCACATGCACACAAACACGAAACTGAAAGCATTTCTGCTCTGCAGAACTGCACATGCGCACAAATGCGAAACGCTTGTGTGATCACACCACGCCACTTCTTTGCCACGCCGCAGCATCGCCGTGTGATCGCCAGCTAACA
>NW_015172152.1:38217-43217 GCF_001447785.1 Gekko japonicus | reverse complement strand
GCTTTATAAATAAGATTGATCTAGGGAACCTTTGTTTATGTGTAACTGACTAAAATGGGCCGGGGGATATCTAATCCCTTTTTTATACATATATTCATATAACTGCAAATTATAAAATTGGTCCAGGGAATTTTTATATAGGTTTAATTGATTAACATTGGTTATAATTGAGTTTATTTTTCCATATATTTGCAAAATTATAGCCCATATTAAAAATATTCAAGGGAAGACTAATTTTAAGTGTTTTAGAAAGTCTTAGCTGATATAAATTATAAGAGAATAAATTGTAAAAAAATGGTTTAGAGAATATTTGTGAATGTTTATTTGAATAAGATTACTTAGAGAAGTATGTTTAAAAACTTTAATTCATATTTAGGTTCGGCTCATAACAGAGGATTGCATAGATTGTAAACTGATAAAGGTATCAAGGTCTTAATCTGATATGAAATAAGATTGGTTTAAGGATTTTATGAGTTTGTGTAATTGGGATAGATTGATTACGGAATATAGGTATGTTTTAAAAAAGAACAAAATAGAATGAGAAAATAATTTGACTATGAATTTGGGGAATTGTATAAATTTAGTTAATATCTAAATATATCTTATAGATTATTGTAGAATGCTTAGACAATGTTTAAACAGAAGAAATATGTTTTGTTAATCTGTAGAGTTGCAAAAAATAGAGACTTATATGTTTATGAAATTTTAAGATATACTTTGGATTTATAGAAAAAGGGTAATGAAATGTTTTTGACAGTGTTTAAATATTTAAAAATAGTGTACTGTTTAATATAGGCCTGCAAAGTTATTAGTTGGTTATATGGTTGAAAGACTGGCAATTAGACATATATATGTATGGGGTAGTTGAATAGATATAATGTCGTTATTATTACTCTCATGTATGTTTGTCTGTCTATTTGTTTTGTTGTAAATAATAAAAATTATTATTAAAAATAAATTGCCATGGAGGGAGCTCTATAATAGGTCTTCACACAGATATAGAATCTGGAGATAGTTAATATAGATATTGATTGTGAATTGTGGTTTCAGTGTAGGGTGTTCTAACATAACAACTGGACACATGATGATGAAATAACTCCAACAAATTCCCTATATTTGGAACAGGTTCCCTGAAAGCCAGTAGGTACAGACATTAGGAGTTTGGACTAGGATCTCGAAGACCCAGGATCATATAGCTCCCATCTGTTGTGAAACTCTCTGGGTGATCTCAGACCAGTCACTTTCTCTCTTAGCCTAACCTACCTCATAAGATTGTTCATAGCTCTTCTTTCCTCTCTTTCTCCTCTGAACTCTCTCCTTGAAGGGTGGAATAAAATGTTCTAAATAGCTAAATTAAAGGCAGTATACACTACAAATAAGCATTGTTGCAGGAATGGGTTGTTCTGACAGAAATATGGATGGACATGAACTGTTGCGAAGCGATGTTTGTAGCAGGGCGACCGATATGAGCATTCCACGAACTTTCATGCTGTTTGTGGTGGTTCGTGAATGGAGACATTTCCAGACAGTCTCCACTTAATTAAACTATTTTCAAAACTTCAAAGTAATGGGGGGGGGATTCTTCAGCCTTGGAAACACCAATAGGAGCCCTCCAAAGCTTAACAGGCATTGCTGACTGCCAATAACAGAGTTCCCATTCTGCTGTATGGGATCATAATGCTATATATCAGCTCAGCTCTGCAGCCTCTCCTCTGTTGGCAGTTAGACAGAGAGGCAGGGAACTTGTTAAAAGCAGAACACATTAATTTATTCCTGATTGTGAACACCTCTTCCCTGCTGGTGTTTGGGTGTTAGAGCCACCCCATCTCTCTGCTCATGCCGAGGAGAAGGGCTTAGCTACTGGGTGCCTTGGCTTAGGACTCACATTTTATTCCCTCCTGATTATGAATTTATCTCCCCTGCTGGGGTTTGGGTGTTAGGTGAAGTATGTGTGCCAGGCAGATGATGCCTTTGAGGTATACATGTGTCATAAGTCAGCCTGTGATCAGTGAAAGCAAGGACTCCTTGGGAGAAGAGGAGCTGGTTGTAGCTGATCCTGAGCCAGCAAAAGAGCAACAGGAGATTGCGTTACCGACTGACCATGACTCACAGCCCACAGCTGCAGCTGAGCCAACATCCTACAGGTCTGAATTGGTAAATAAACCTTCAGAGGCAACTGCCAGCTCCCCCACACCCATGGAATGTCGGCGATGTCAGTGGCATTCAAAGTTACAGGCAAGGAGAAAAAGCATGTGTCTCCTGGCCTGTCACCAGCTGTCAACTGATGAGACAGATGAGTAGTTGCGGGATGGCTGCCAAGTAGCTGGCTGTAAGCATGGCTCATTAAAACCTAGCTATAAAACCAGCCAAGAGAACCAGCTGCTTGTAGATGTAACAAGTACGCTTTGCTACTGAGCCACCGACCTTGATGATACCCATGCCCATAGTCAGGATTTTGTAATTTGGGGGGCCTTTAAATAAGTCAGGGGGCACTGATGTCACACAATAAAAATTAAAATATATATTTTTAAAAACTCACTTTTGCAGTGTTCGCACTCTGCCTGGGGAAGCAAGCCACGCTTGGGGAAGGGGCAGTGGTGGGGAGTCCTCCAGGCAGCCCAGGGAGTCAGGAGTCCTCTGGTTGGCCCAGAGAGCTGGGGACCAGGGGTCTGGATGGAAGTTGGGTGGCCTTGGCAGAAAGTTGGGGGGGGGCAGGCCCTAAAATGTTCCAATGTAGCTACAGGCCTGCTGATCTTTGGAACCTCAGACCCTGGACTGGACATGGATAACTGGCACTTCTGGACTCCCTGACCCTGAACTGGACTTGAACTTGCTTCCTGGACTCCCTGACCCTGGACCAGACTTCATTAATCTGCTCTATGGAACCCCTGACATTGGACTGGACTTTGTGTTGCTCTCTCTCTCTGTAATCCCTGCCTTCGGAGTGCCCTGTTGTGAACCAGCACTTGTTTCCTGGTAGAGTGGGGCCAGTACATCATGCTTCACTTCTGCCAGAATGTTGGTGCCAGTGTCTGTGATAATGTAGCCATGGACAATGTTGCTGCTGCCCACCCATTCCCTCAAGCTACTCTGTATCACACAGTGGTGATGTTCTGCATCTTGTGGTCTGCATCCATACCCTGCATTTGGAGCAGAACCACTTTGGAGCACGATGGCAGGACTGTCCCCTCCTGGGGCCTGGGCCATGCCCCAACAATCCTGCTGGCTACTCCACAGTTCTGCCTTGTGCTGTGGAGAGTTGAGCCTTGACCATCACCACTGTAGCTGGTGAAAGACTACATCCTCCATGATGGAGAAGGGTTGCCCATCCACAGCAATCATCTCACCAATGAGGCAAGTGACTGCTTCCTGGGCTCGCCCCATAGTCCTTTTGGACAGCGGCCCACCTCAATATTGCACCCATGGCAGCCTGAGTGTGGGGACCATTTCTTGGAGGGGTCTCCTGCTCCCCCTCCTCCCTACTGAAAGGATATGGGCCTCTTCTTCCTCCCTCTGGCTGCCACTCTTTCCCTCAGCAGGTGGCAGCAACAGTTATGCTGCATTCTTTGTAGGTACCTGTGGAGGATGGAGAAGGAGAAGTGTTGGGGGTTTGCACCCTTTCAGACATGGGTGTTGCACACCTGGCACTCTTCCACACAGGGTTCACTGGGGAGAGTGCATAATTTTTTTTCCAAACTGTGGGTCCCCCCCCCAAATCACTGCTGTTAGAATCCTCCTCTCCACAGAGTGTTAGCAACTGCTGGTGTTTCTGGACAGTGCTAACAACTCTTTTGCCTCTGTGGAGAGCCCCAGGAACAGATCAGGGGAAGGAGACTCTGAGACCCCTGGTGATGCCCTGCTAGGGCTGGGCTCCAGTGGGATGGCAGGATGGGTTTGGTGTCTGGTCTTGGGGGCCTGTGGTATGCAGGGGGTGGAGGACTTGCCCCCCCCCATCATGAGCATCCTTTGTACCTACTTTTACCCTCATGGCACACAGAGGTGGGAGGGTATAAATGTGGGAGACCTTTTTTGAGGATCTGTAACTGGGATCCCAGAAATATAATCTGCCCCCAACTTGGAGAGATTGTTGAGGAGCAGGTAGGGTGAAGTTCCCTGTGCATTTGGTGTGCATAGCTTGCAGGGTGTCCATTCTATATACTTTTCAACTTGCACCTGACATTTTCCCCAAAAATACTTTCCTTACTTGACCTTAGTCCTGTTTGGTTTGCACTGCCGCAGTGGCATTGTTTCTGTTGGGCACATTGCACTGGTTCTGCTGGGCTTGCAAACATGTCCCCACATCTTCAGTTTCTACTGCAGAGATTCCCAGGAACTTTGATTCTGTTCTGTGGGGCTTCTATTGCTCTTGGGTTTTTTTGCTGTTTTCCCCCTCCATTAGAAACAGGTGAGGATTGGGGCACCATATTTGGGGTGGTTATAACTCAAACCATGTAAATCTAATCCGTACCAAACTTGGAGAGCAGGTAACAGAGAGTGAGCTGGAGATCCCCTGCAAATTTGGTGTTTCTAGAGTTCAGGGCACCCAGTAAAGATGATGGACAATAGCTTTGGGATAGACAAAAGGAAGTACTTCTTTGTTCAACAAGTAATTAAATTGTAGAATTCACTGCCAGTGGTGATGGTTGCAATCACAAACATAGATGGCTTTGAAAGGGGGGTTAGACAGATTTATGGAGGATAGGTCAATCAGCAGCTATCAGCCATGATGAATTAAGAGAACCTCCAACAGCTATCAGCCATGATGAATTAAGAGAACTTCCAAATTCAGAGGCATCAAACCTTTGCTAGGAAGCAACATTAGGGATGTCTTGGCCTCTGTGTCCTATTTGTTGGCTCTCTAGGCTAGCTGGCTAGCCAAAGCATGAAACAGGATGCTGGAACAGATGAGCCACTGGACTGATCCATCAGGGCTCTTAAGAGGAGAAGTTGATAACTTCCACATAGGGGACTATGATGAGACTCTGTAGCTGTAGCTTTTC
>NW_015172152.1:28525-38173 GCF_001447785.1 Gekko japonicus | reverse complement strand
TCCCTCGCTGTCCTCACATCACTAAAATTCATTATGCATCTGATCTGACACAGAGGATGTGCTCTCCTATTCAGGATCTTAAGTGTCTGTCTAAAGCTGGAACATGAAGTACAGCAGGCAGAATGCATTGTACTGTTGACTAAAGAGAAGGCCTGAGCCTTCAGAACGCTAGCCAATTGCACTGGCTGATATTCCAATCTCCTCCAGTCATTTTCTGAATGGAAAGAGGACTCTGAAGCCCTTGCACATACAATCCATGGAAGCTCACCTATGTGGTCCCTGACTCAAGGTTTGGAATTGTTATTAATCAGCAGTTTTCCACCTTGTCTTACATTTCTTTGGTGCCATGTTTTTATTGGTTCACCTGCTCCAACTGCTAACAGGCCTCACATCTAAGTCCCTTGTTTCTTCAAATCTATGTTGGAAAAAACTAGAGGCATTCCCTCATGTTGCCCCTATCACCTATCTTCCTGCAGGGGGATAAAATGAAGTTAATTTTTTCTGTCTTACCTAGGAAAGTCAAGGAAATCTACAGCAATTTATTTGCTTCTGCATATATGTGTTTTTCCCTTCTATGCATGAACCTTTTAAAAATACCATATGTTTCTGTTGCTGGCAATGGATTTGTTGGATTTGCTGACACGTAGCTTAGACAGCATTAGGCACAGACTCAGGCAGGACATGCATTAATCTGAATAGCAAATGTATAAAAATTCTCTTTTGAAAAAAAATCAGGCAAAGTAAGTAAATAATCCTCATGATCAGTAGTTTTCTCATCAGCCTGTACATACATTTAAAATCAGGCATAGGTATAATTCTCCTCCAGATAAATCTCCAGTTATTACCAGGTTTGCAATTCAATTACCCGAGCAGCCTCAAGTACCATTGATTATTCATGGGCTTCTTGGGCAGGGCTGGCTACAAAACTGTTCATTAATCCCCTGAGAGTCTCAGTGCATCCGGCATGCATCCAACATAGCAACACTTTACTCTTCAAGTACTGCAGGCAAGCAGTACTGGCAGTTAGGAAATAGAGGAGCTGGGGCAGGAGAGGTGAGCTCAGAGCCAAGTGATACCTTCCAGTGGCCACTATTCTTCCGAGCAAAAAGAGACTTGACTGAACAATGGTAGCTGTAGGCACTCTGGTTTGGTTCACAGGTTAAAGAGACCAGGTTCAAGGAATTTAATAGCCTGTTGTACACAGCCACAGCAACGGTAATGAGAAAAGGAAAGCAGCCGGTGCTTTCTGTTCTCTATATGACTCTTTCAGTTCAATATTGCAAGTGCTTATCTGACTGAACCCGACACCCCCAGAGAAACATTTTCAAAGGGGTTTATTAGGAAAGCATTGTAGAGGTTTGAGCCACACATTCCTTGTTTCTGTCTGGGCTGGGTTACTTTAGCCTGATAAGCGTTTAGGTTTCTTTGCGGAAGCTCTATAAAAATCCTCCCACACTTACAACAACATGTTCTGGAAAAGTAGGCCATGTTATCTCTTGCCATTATGATGCCTCTTTTGTTCATTTCAACCGGGACTTAAACTTCGAGTCTGGAAAGGGGAAGGAGTTAGGGGGAAAAAACCCTAGGCAATGTCTGTTGTATTCTTATTCTCGGGAAGGTGTGAAGGTTACATCAGAAAAATAGTCCTGACTTGTGCTTGTAAAAAGTAATAAGCTGATCAGCAATAGCTGAATAATAGATGATAAATAAGCAAGGTGCTTTGCCAGTCACTAGCATTATTTGTTTGCTTGTTTGAGGGCTCTCTAGTCAACAAGACAAAGGGTTCAGTTCTAGCCAACAAGCCAATTGGAGGCAAACAAAATTTTAGAGTGAATGACTTATTAGGATTGCCAACTCCAATTAGGGAAATTCCTAGGGTTGCCAGGTCCCCTCACTGTCATGGTGGGGGGATTTGGGGGGCATTCCGGGGGTGGGAGGGACATCACCTGGAAGTGACATCATTACATTGGTGACATCGCACGGAACACTGGTTCTGGGTTTTTGGCTTCAAAACCATAGAGTCAGCCTAGACATCAGAGCATTGCCGGGGACATCACTGGCACAATGACATCACTTCTGGATGATCTCAACATGCCGGCAACCCTAGAAATTCCTAGAGATTTGGAAGCAGAGCCTGAGAAAGGTGCAGTTTGGAAAGGGGAAAGAGATCAGCAGAGATGTGTTTCCATAAAGACTGATCTCTAGAGCTGCTTTTTCCTCCAGGGAAAGTGATCTCTGTAGTCAGGAGATCAGTTGTAATTCCAGGAGAACCCCAGGCTCCACCTGAAGGTTACTAATCCTAATTTGATCCAAGTGCCTCAAACATGCTCAGTCATTATAAGCCGTTTTAAAACCTCTATGGAATGGTTTGGTAGGCAGGCAAGAAATTCCCTAGATGTGTTTACAACAATCACACATGTAGAAAAATACAGCAGAGGTGTGGGGAGGGAAGATTCAAGGAATTTGTTCTGACTGAAATGTTAAAGCAAGTTTCACATTCATATTTTAGCAGGTAGTCTAGAACTGGGCAGATTTTTGTTTAAGTAGGCAAAACTTGGTAACCCAAGCAAAACCTAGGAGAGGAATAACTGGAAGATCATTTCATAATTCTGGTACCATCTGTGCTTGGCTGAAAGTTCTGTTACCTCTCCCATTCAGATGTACTGGAATGTATTCACTTGCATTGCTTTTTTGATGCACATGCCAGAAAAGATGAAACACTCTAAAACATCCTCAAGCTATTTCACATATCCTGTATCCGACTCTTCATCATCCTACAGGGAAGCCTTGGAGGGGTTCAGTTTAATATCAGGGGACTTGCATCTTCTTGGAATGTGAAAATTAGCTCTTCAGCTTCTCTAGTTAGGCTTATGGTATTGCTGCCACAGCTTTTTAGGAAGAACATCATCTTGAGATCTGCATGCTCAGCTCTCATGCACAGGCTTGCTTTTCAGTTTTGCATTTTAAGTAAACTATGACATTTTCATAGTATTCCTTTATTGCTAGATATTTTTTGGTGCACATCTCTCTAAAACAGTTCAAGAACCTTTTTCTTATAGAGTGATTGTTGTATGCTGCAATTAAACAGAAATCTCTCTTTCTCTCAAGATCACTATACAATAAAATCATTATTCAGAAAATACCATTTTCAGTCCTGCATGTTCTCTCCTAAAAACTGTTTTAAAATTACTTTTTTGATATCTAGTTATTTAGTGGCTGATCTGAAAAATGCAACCAGAGCAGGTTTTTTAAAAAAATGGGAAGAGGAAGAAAGGAACAAGTGAGGAGGAGCTGGGAGATATATTTTAAATCCAGGAAAAATGAATTTTATCAGGCAGAGCTACCAAAAAAACCTTTCTCCTCATAGTTTAAAAATATTAGATGGGTAAATAATATTATCTAACAACCAGGATCACTTTTTCTGTAAGAAATCCTGGATAGATTGGGCTACTGTATTCTGCACTAAACACTCTGCAGATGGATTAGTGGTGCAAGATTTGGAAAGGAGTCAGATGTTTTTGTCACGGCAGTGAAGTAAGGAGTTGTGGAGCCAGTGGGGCAACTTGTGACAATCTTCATCTAGAAAAAGAAGGGGGAAGCCCCCTGTTGAATGATATATATAATTCTGCCAGCTTCATTAAGATTGCTATTGTGTCCTACATTATTTATGGAGATAGGGAAAGGGGAATACGGGATATTATAGCACTAACCAATAACACATAAAGATAAGGCAAGGATCATCATGTCTCCAAGATTCATAGTAGTTGTTTCTACCATTATCAATATAAAACAAAAGATAAGAGTACAGGAATATAACTGGCTGCCCTATTTTAAGATTAATAAAGCAAAAACAAGTGCATTTAGCCAAATTGAGTACATCATAGTTTCAAATACAAAATAACTTTTCAGAATTTCATTACATGCATTAATTATCTCTTGTGTTTATTCTTATCATATCTCAGTTGGACTTTAAGAGTTTTAGGAGCTGCTTCTCCTCCTTTTTCAGAGTCAGACTCTTCATAGGAACTGTCAGGAATAGATATCCTGTCTTCAGACTCATGATCGCTCTTTTCTGCTTGTATACTGTCCTCTGTTTTTCCTTTATCCTTAGACGCTGTTTGTTGCTGTTCCAAGAATAACTTTGCTTTTTGTGGACAGAGTCAATCTTCTCTTTTTTACCATTATAGTTGAAAATAAGGCCTTTAGGAAATGTCCATCTGAAGGGAATGGAATGGTTATGTAAAAATGATGCTAGGTTTTTATATTTATCGGAGATCCACTCTTTTTCCATGACCTCCAGTCTCTGTTTAATAGAATTTGCCTTAGCATCAACTTGTTTCACTGCTTTGTCAGTTTTGTTTGTCCTTTTAACTGTATCCACCAATTGTTTCTGGAAGCAGTCAAGCTTATTATTGATATTAGTCATCTGGTCCAACAGAGGGTGCAACGATGTAGCTATCATGTTTGAAAAGTCAGCAACTGCTTCTGGTTTCTGAGACAAGGTCACTAAACGAAGTTCCTGAAGAAAGTCTTTTTTAAGTGCCATTTTGTCTCCTCTTGTCAACATTGTTTAAACAAGGTACAGTCTGTTTAAACAATCTTAAAGTCTGTTTATTTGATTTTGCTTTAAACTATTTTGCACCCTGTTCGGCTAGCTTGACAATTTTCTTTTTGAAACCGTTGTTTGCCACCTAGCTGTCACTTGAGCACCACAATTTTTCTTAAGAGGAGGGGACTTCTCGGCTTCTCCCCTCCCTCCAAATCTGCTAGGGGCTTTGGATCGGTTTCTCCGCTTCACCATTTGTTTAGCTTACAGGGATTTGCAAAGACTCACAGTTCATTCCAGTGGTTTTTCGAAGACTAGAAAGGACAACATATCACTAGATCGCTTGCCTGCCTCATCTGGTATGTGCCTCTGCTCTCCATATTGGTCTCGCGGTGGTGGTACCTATTGGGGTAAAGAGGAGCCTCAGTTCCTCGGCTGTCGCCTTGGAAGAGGCACCTTTTGCACCCCAGGCAGGAGACCCCAAAAGGTCTCTACGGGGGCTCGGAACCATCCGAGTCCCCTCCCATCTGCTGTGATTTTGGGGTGCTCACATCAGAGCTCGATGGAGCGTGCCCATCCAGTGAGTCACTGAAACTGGAAGTCACCTCTTTATGTGGAACTTTTAAAAGAAAATTTCAAAGCCACCTTTCCACTGATAGCGTGCTCAAGGCAGCTTACAGGATTTTTTTTAAAGGAAAACCCTTATAAAACATTTTCAGAAATAAAAACTACAACAGATTAACAATCCTGCAAACACACACACACACGTTGCATATGGGTATATTTCTACCATATTGCACATGGATATATTTCTACCCCAAACCAAACATTTTTTAATGTTGTCCCCCCCCCCAGTTGAACCCAAACAGATGATAACCAGAAACAGAGCTTGTCATTCTTTTGATCTGTTAATAAACATCTTCACTATTTTGCATGTTAATTTAACAAGCCACCCCTATATATACAACTATTATCTGTAATTCCATTTCATCATCTGATGAAGTGTGCGTGCACATGAAAGCTCACACCTTGAATAAAACTTTGTTGGTCTTAAAGGTGCCACTGGACTCTAACTTCATTCAACTATGGTTCCTTTAAAAAAAGGTAAAGGTTCCCTTGCTCAAAAGCCAGTCGAATCCGACTCTAGGGTTGCAGTGCTCATCTCCGTTTCAAAGCCAAAGAGCCAGCACTGTCCGAAGACATTTCCATGGTCATGTGGCCGGCATGACTAAACACCAAGGTGCACGGAACGCTGTTACCTTCCCACTGAAGTGGTACCTAATACTTTACAAAGCTATAATTTTTTTTTTTAAAAAAAATTAAACAGTCTCTATCAATAATGTAAACTAATGTAAATTCTCATTACTTCTAAACGGAAAAATCTAAAATTAATAATTTCAAATGCTTTTATATATCCAAGTATTTTTGACCTCATGAATATATCTTTCTGTGGTGAAGTAAATATTCTCCAGGTTATCGGGTCATCAGGTTTTTTACTCCAATATGTTAAATGGGCTTGGCATTTTAAAAAATGCAGATTTCTAAGATCGTTTTGTACATTCAGTGCTTTTTTTAAAAAAACAGAAAGCAAATTTTAAGTAGTAACTGGTCGTACTTTGGGTACATTGATTACTACTGTATAGGTAACAGTGTCCTAAGAGGACAAAATTGTAATGTACAGCTACTTCTCTTATTATACATTCTGCCAATAAATAAATAAAATAAAATAAAGCACAACTAGGGAAGCAAATTCACCCTGGGGATCTTTCCAACATGGCACAAAACCCCCAGAGAAATAACAGCTCAAACATGTGGTGTTATTTATTGCTTCCTGCACAAATGGAGTTCAAACTCCAACCTCTCTCACTTGGCATTCTTTCAAAAGAAATGCAGTTTTGTTTAATAGGAAATTAGGTTTATCAGTGAGTTATCAGGAGGAGGTTTTCCCTGGTTTGGATGCTGCTTCTGATCCAGCTGTCGCTACAAAACCTTCACCTTGTGGCCATTACCTTTATTTCTTATTATTTCCCCCTGTATAGACTGAAGTCCTTTGCAAGGTCTCAAATATCTGTGATCGCAGAGCACTTTAATTGAGTATTTTAATTGCCTGACCTGTCTTTGAACTGATCTGTGCCACTATCTAAGATGGCATAATTCCCAGAAGTGCTGCCACTGCTGGTGAAAGTGTCTGTGGGTTTGGATTTCAACAGCATTTAGCATCTTGCAGTGTCACAACGTAGCTGTTAAAAGGGACAAATCTCTGTAGACATCCCCAGTGGGATACGTCTGTAGTCTTGTTTTCTGAGAGGTAGAGAGCTGGTCAAATAATAATAGAAAAGGGTGGAAGGAATGCTAATATTGACCCAAATATGTTTTTTTGCTATCTGCTGAAAGCTGAATGATGCAAGTAGACTGGGACCATGTTGCGAATGACCATGCTGCATTACAGCACACAACATGTGTTTAGACCCCTTGGATATAAAATGGGAGGGAAAATGCAAAGTGAAACAACAGTGCATTTTTGCTGCCTTTTAAAGCAAAATCCAACACCAAGGAAAAACCCCGCTCTTTGGCTAAGAGTCACTGTAAATTCTTATGTAATGTAATGTGCACTTTTAAATTGACATTTCTGCAGATTGAAATAGGATAGGCAAGACAGTACCATAGCAGAAACATGGGAGGCAAAGACCAAGGAGATGGGATCAGTGGTACAGCATAGCCCCCTTCAGGCAATATGTCTCGCCTCCAGGTAGATAACGAGTTCTCCTGGAATTACGACTGATCTCTGGACTACAGAGATAGGGTGGACCCCTTGGAGGTCCCTTCCCTCCCCAAACCCCATCTTCCTCAGGAATTTCCCAGCCTGGAGTTGGGGACCCTAGAAAAGGAGGGAAGCTCATCAGGGATGTGATGCCATAGTCTGCCCTCTGGAGCTGCCATTTTCTCAAGGAGACTGATCTCTGTAGTCTGGAGATCAGTGCTAATTCTGCAGGTCTCCAATCCTAATCTGGAAATTGGGAATTCTATGCATACCAGAAGGATTGTGTGTAGTGTGTTCTCCTTGTAAACGTGGCCAAACATATAGCCTGAAAGGGCTCCTTGTGTGTATCATGCAACAGCCCCAGGTTCAAATGATGCAGTCTCAACTTAAAGGATCTCTTACTAGGGTTCATGAACTTCAAAACTTGGAACTGCAAAATGGTCATCTGGGTCCTCCAACTATTAAACATTGATTTACCCAAACCCTTCTTATTCCCCTCAAACATGCCCTATCCTAGGGTTCCATGAAAACTAGTCCTGCCATTTTGCAACAGAAATCTGGTGAGAACAACACTAAATGGGTGGCATTTGTGATGTCCCAAAGTTGATGATTCATAATGCACAACCTGTCATGCAACAGGCACACTTTAGAATGTGATGGTACAGGATACAGCACAGATATGTTTCCAGACCCTGCCAATGCATTGTTTTGAAAACAAACATCTGAGTATCAGGATTAGATGGATGGTTAAGCTGTCTTTCTCCAATGCAAATTCATTTTTATATGACAAACCGTAATCACTAAGGCCTTATTAAAGCATTCCAACCAAAGAATTTCTTTTGTCATAACTACTGGCTAGGAGTAAACAATGTATGGCCTATGAACCATGTACAGCTTGGTGGTGTACACCCCTCTGCACAACTGTGCACAGCCCTGCATTGCTGTGTGTGGCATTCTAGAAAGTGGGGGGGGGGAATCTAGATGGAGCCATATATGGCCTCTGGGCCTTACATTGCCACCCTCCGGTATTGTAGCTGATTGTACTTGCACACAAACATATTTGTCTGTGACATTGCACATGGGTGAGAATCAGTCTACTGGAACTCTGCTCGGCAGGCTGTTCGGAGGTTTAGGGCAAAAAGGTTTCCAGTTGTCTGAGTGAATGGTGTGTGGCGGTGCTGAGGCAAACAGAAGAAGCCAGATGTTTTTTTAAAGATGCATGCACAAGACAGCAGTTTCTTGTTTCAAAGTGTACAGTTCAAAAGGCAGAAAACTCATTCATTTGTATCAGTGCAGTTGCATAACTGCCAGAAACAGATGTGGAAGGAAGACATAAAACAATTAAGCTTTTATATGCTTTTTTCCTAGTCTCTTTCAAATGCTCACCTAGAGGAAATGGAGTGTTTTGTTCAGGAGGGAAGAGGATGTGCTTTGAAAATGTGCATGCCTTGCTTTCAAAAGGAGCAATCCAAACCCAATGTGATAGAAATTGCCTGTTTTTCTCAATTATACTATTAGGTGAATTAAGTGGTCATGTGATCAGAGGGAGGGTGCTTTCATGGATCAGTACCTGGCTATGAGGAAAATGAGTAGGAGGAAATAGCCTGTTTTTGTACAGAAATCAGAAAAAAGTATAGCTGCCGTGCTTATCATACAATAAATTCTGAGATCCAGATGCATTAACACAAAGGATATCAAACAAACAAATGGAAACATATTGGCTGGGATCCAAAGAGCTACTTAGACCAATACCAGGGGTTTGTGGTAAATCAGTTTTAAAAAATAAAGTAAAAAAAAACCCTTTCTTTGATTTGTTTCTATCACAAACTGCTTTTAAAATTGCTCTTAGTTGCCCAAGCAGCTTGCATTGTACTATGAAGGGCTTCTGTTTTAGAAAACCAAGTCTAAAGACCATTAGCTCTCATAGAAATCGTTTCATGGTTCTTTCCATACTAGAGATTAACTTACCTAACTAGCATGTCTTTTAGCACGTGGGAAGACATGTGGGCTGATTTTGTTCATATGACAGCCTGGATAGTGCCAGGCTCCTGCATCTACAGAAAATAGAATGCAGAGGCCATCACTTAGAAGTGTTCATAACTGAGAGGAAAAGAATCCCACCCTAGAATAAGACCTTTCTCCCTGACATGGCTTAGCTCACCATGCACCTGCTTGACTGTGTGAAACTCAAATAGCTTTGACCTGTTTTATTGTGGATGAAGGGGCGGTGGGGGGGGCAGCCATAGTTTCACCTAGGTATTTTATATTTGGCCATCATGTATTTACTAAAAACTGCCAATATCAGAGGTCATTTCGGGGGGGATCGCGGGGGATCGCAGTT
>NW_015172152.1:6370-28398 GCF_001447785.1 Gekko japonicus | reverse complement strand
GCCCCTCATGGGGCTCGGCAGTGGAGCTGCAAGGCCAGCGGCGGCCGGGACCGTTGGGGGCGGGGTGTGTGGCCTTATGACACACTTCCGGTGATGTCAGGGGGTGTGGCATATGCTAATGAGTTATGCTAATGAGTCCCCCTAGCTCTTTTTCTACAAAATGACCCCTGACCAATATACTTTACAGAGTGCATGAAGACAAGGCCCTCCTTCAAGGAGCTTACAGTCAATGACTTGACATAGGGAAGACAACAAAAGGAGGGGAAAAGATGGGGGAAAATATATCTTAACAGGCTTTGTTTCAGTAGGGCAAGGAGTGGCATCATGTAAAAGTGGGTTCTGAGAAAGGATAAGAAAGAGAAAGGAGGCATCACGCATTGGTTCTGAGAAGGGGTTCCAGGCATTAGCAACAGCAAAGGAGAAAAGGCAGTCATTTGAAGGGCAAGAAGACCTATGGATAGCCGAAAGTGTCGAGCTGAAAGAAAGTCACAAGAAATAGTGTCTCAGTGGACAAGTGGGGACAAGGTCTTGGGTGAATTTAAAGATAAGTACACCGTGTTTGTGGTGGATCTGGGAGCGGATAGTAAGCAAGAAACAATGCTAAAATGAAATAGCAGAAACTTCTTGTTCAGAATTTTGGTGAGTGTATTTCCTCAAAACAGGGTTGGTTGATCTGGTACATTTTTGCTCTTGGTGGTGGTTATCTTTTATGAATTATTCCCAGTCCATGCCTGCCTGCCTGCCTGCCCCTGGGGGCTCAAACTGCCCATGTACTGTAGTTTGGGGCCACCTGCCGCATTTCTGAGCCAGCTCGTTTCTGCACAGCACTCAGTGAAGCAGAGAAGATTAACTTTCTGAAAATGAAAAGGACAGAGAGAGGAAGAACTGCTTATCAAATATGCACATTTCAGATGGAACTTCACACTCGGTAGAAAGATGTTAGATTGCTGTTAGCTCTCTGGAGCGCTCCTGACAATGTGTTATCAGGTCATGTTTGCATGACAGTGGAAGCCCATGCAGGAAACATTAAGTCATATGACTTCTAAGACGGAATCAATCAAGTGAGCAGTACAGCTCCAGAAAACTAATTTCACCTTCATAAGGTCTGGTTATCTGTGTGGCAGACATGAGGTTTGTCAGCCCCATTTCAGTCTGACCAGGTTCAGTGCTGCATCAAGAATTTTAATGAACCGATACTGTAATATGTATGAAAAATGACACTGAGATGAATTCATGAAAAAGCCAAGTCCCCATGAAATATGAACAATTACGGCAGGCTTCATCCCCCACTTAGCTCACATAAAATGCCCATTCAAAAAGCTTTTGTCTTGCTAATCAGTTACAAGTTTGTGTGCAGCTTTTCATCACCTTTAGGCAGTGTGAAACCTGAAACGAGTGTCTTCTCATTAACTGCAAAAGAATGTTGTACATAGGCATGTTTGGAGGGTGGGCATTCATGATACATTTATTCGGGCATTTATTCTAGTAACAGTCAAATTCCTCACTCAGATAGTTAATTCAGGAAATAGGAAAATGATAAATCTTTATTGTAAATTATTATAGCATTCAGATGTCAGAAAGAATGAGAATCACAGATGCTAGCTGGTATTTGTATCCAGTAACATTTGCTGGTTATTCTGCATTTCAAACTGTATGCAACAAGCAAGGAGCAATCTACAGAAGCAAGAAGCATAGTTTACAGTGCATAAAATAACAAAGCAAAACATTTGTGGCATGTCTTGATGTCTTTAATAGGTAGAACACCAGAAGCACCGGACGATCAGAACTATCATCAAATTCTGCCTAACATGTGACAAACATGTGACATACACCCATGGTTATGCCAAAAGAAAACAGTTTGTGTTATTCAAGAACTGGGGGGGGGGATAGCATCTTTTTTCATCCCCTCAGATGCAGATGACCTCATACTTACACTGCTTATTCACAGTAGCACTGAATTATGGTGTGTGTGCGCGTGCTTTTTTTAGTTGCTATATATTGACTAGATAAAGTTTTAAATGGTGGATCTGGCAACAGGAAGAGGAGCAGCTCAAATAAACTCGCAGATGTTCTGGGAAGTTGAGGAAGTTTTCCTATGAAAATTCCTCTTGGATTTTTGCATTGATGCATATGCTATATATGAGGCCAGTATCGTGCATTGAGTGAAGCACATCATGAAAGAATGTCACCTACCTTTCTCTGGTTTTGCCCTTGTTTTTTATACTTGCCTGCATTTCCCTGTACCCAAAAGTGCCTCTTTGAGCACTCTATTGAAGTTACCAATAAAAAGGGCCAGGGTATGTGTAGACCTCCTTTGGACTTGTGTCAGTCAATAGATTTAAGTTATGGATACAAAATAGTCTAATATTATATGCTATATTTTCTATTACATATGAGTGCCTTTGGTGCACCCTCCAATGTCTGAAAGCATCATATGACAAGGTAAAATACTTTCCTGTAAGAAAACAGATAAGTGAAGAATCCAGAAGTGGCTTGGCAGAATCCATGTTTTGGAGACACAGTATTATTGTGCATTCACCCTTTTTTTGTGATTTGTTTAATGTACTGTAACTCTCAGGAGCATGCTCAAACCTGTATTTGTGAAGTGGCAGAAACAAGATGAAAAACCTTGACCGACCGCAATTTTCAGAGTTATGCAATCATTGGTCAAGCACACACAATGTAATAATGGAAAGTTAAGTGATATCTTGTATCATTGTAGTAATTTAATTGTAATTTCGGGCAGGTGTATAGTCCCAAGCTCCAACTCACATTTGCTGTAATAATGTCTTTATGTTAACATTCATTACAGAGAAGCACAGTAAGGAACATCCCTCACTGTCTGTTTCAGGATATCAAATTTAATTTCAAAGTCTGCTCAGCAATCCAACCACTACATGTAGTTTTTCTAGCTTTATATAAAGGTACTAATTTATTAACTGTTCATCTCATTTGGAGCTATTTCTTCTGCAGGCACCTTGGCACAAGGTACTTTGGTAGTACATCACTAGATCAGGGTCTATCTCATGTGGCCACATGCAGCTGTCACCGGTTTGGTCTGCTGATTTGTATGGGATATAACTGCACTGCACCTTTCAGGTGCCATGCATGTTTTGTGGCTTTGCCTGTAGCGTTAGCTAAATCCAGTTTGTGAATCACTGGCCTACATTTTAGATCAGTCTACAGGTGGCTGAATAGGAAAAATCCTGCTTGGGTCAAGGGACTCAGGTTCATGACATCTTGGTCCCCTCTGGCATCTGACATTGGCTGGCAAATATTGTCTGGCTTGACACAGCAGCTCTGGTCTGACACAAACTTTATATTAAAAAAATAGTCATTACTTTATTTGCCATTGGGACGAGAGAGGGAATTTGTGTGCTTTCATTTAGGCATTTGGCTGTATGGGCTGAATCCATCCTGTGCATCTCATCGTTGATTGAATGAGATTACACAAGGGATAAATTTGGAGCTCTGCTTTCTCGTTCATGAAAATGAAAGGGAATCATTAAAATATATCTCACACAGACTTATGATCATCTGTTATGCTTAATTAATTTTAAAATAGTGGAAATTAATCAGTTCCAGCAAAAAAAACACCCTGATTCTCATTTTTGTAGATGGTAGTAATTAGCCTTTACTGAATTCATTGCTGAATATGAACTTTCAAGCATTTTTGTATTGTCTGCTCTGAAGAACCATTTCTTGCCTCTGTATGCCCTCACCCTGTGCTTTGTGATAGCCTGATAATGCTAATAAAGAATTCCAATGAATGTTTTAACAGGCCTGCAATCCATGTCAGTGTTCACAAATCAAATAATCAGTTCCCAGGCTATGTTCTAAAAGCTATTTGGTTGTGGGGGTGGGGAAATTACATTCTTGTATTATTTATGTGACAAAAATTCTATGGGAGGAGTACATAAATCCCACTAGGAATAAGATATCATATAAATTTTCCTATGTAGTCATAGGAATGTCTCACTTTGAGTCAATATTTGACATTCATGCCTTAATTGTTTTCACTGAGACAGTGATTAAAATGTGTAGGATTTTTTTAATTAAGAGAAGAAAGTAAGACACAGTGAATATTTCAAAAGAGCATAATCAAATACATATGATAAATCATAAACATGGTAAGTTACATAGAACAGAGTACTTAACTTACAATTAACAAAACAAGTATCATCATTACATCTTAGGATCACATTACCTAAAAAGCAATAACTAAGATTAAGCACAAACAATACTAACCTGTGTATTCACCTTAAAGTTCACTATATTACACTTTCAGTTTGGGTCAGCACAGTTTCTGTGCAGTATGAACTGAGCAAAAATGTATAGGATCATAATTGCTGGGCATGTGTGTGTAACATGACTTTATGTATTTTAGATGGAATGCAGAGTGTGAAAATAATTTGGTTTATATAATCACTAACTAAGCTTGTTTTTGGTAACATGCTGGAACTCATGGACTGGTAGGTGACCAATGGATAGCATGACAGCCATATGGCAGACTGCATGACACCTCAGAGAGAGGTCCATATCAACAACAGATTGTCCACACTGAAAGAATTCAGCAGGTCTGAGAGTCTATGATGCCAGCCCAAAAGGATTATGGAATGTGCCTAGAATCTCCTGGTGGGAACTGCATACAGTTCCATCGTTGCACTATTGGATTTGGTGTCACAGGGAGCAGATCTGCAAGCCTATGTCACGAAGGTGTTTTTGTCACATGATGTTGGCATTCTTATGAGTTTTGTTTACTCACAGGTAATTGTTGGTCAGTCCAGAAAGGAAAAACAAAAAATTGAAAAAGGAGTTCCCTTTACATTATTATGAACTTTTTGATAACTATATGCATATAAATTGGAGTGTCAATCCCAACTGCAGGGGAAGAGGATCAACCATAGGCAAGTTAAAATAAGCTTGTCTATACAAAACTCTCCCAGACATACAGAGAAATATGACTTTATAAATTAACCAAAAGAAAATAAAATGTCCTGATGACAACTGTATTTGTTCTAGGAGCCATGGACTATTAGCTGACTCAGATAAAGGAAAGAAATGGGGGGAGGGGCAACTGGACCACTTGGAATCCCTTCCTCCTTGTCGCTTGTAGTCTTGTAGTCTTCCTCTATCAATCTTCTCCCTTTTTCTACCCTTTCCCTTATCTGTCTACCTACCTGTATCTCTTTTGCCCCCATCACTTTTCTGTCACTCAACCTCCCTTCTATGATAACCTACCCCCCATTTCCCCCCTTTCTCCCATTCCCTTTATCTGTCAATCTACCTCTCGTCTCTCCCACACACACATTTTCTCCATCAGTCTGCACAACCCATGCTGCTCTCTCCACCTACCATCCACCCCGGTACTTCACTCACTCCCCCCTTTGCAGCTCTCCCCACCTACACCCCCACCCTTAGCACTTTACTTACCCCCACCCTTGCTGCTCTCCCACCTACTCCCCACCCTTGGAACTTCACTCACCCACCACTCTTGCTGATCTCCCTATCTACCCCCACACACCTTTGGCATTCACTCACTCCCACCCATGGCACTCACCCAAACCCTTGCACTCTTCTCACCTACCCCCCACACTTGGCATTCACTCGCTCCCAGCACTTGCCGTCCTCTCACCTACCTCCCACCTTTAGCACACCCCTACTCACAGGGGGGAATCCCATCTCTCCCCCCTCAATTGCCGAGCCAGCACATCTAGGCCCTAGCACTCACTTCAGGGCCTCACCATGCCAGTGTCTGGAAGCCACTCTAAGCCCCAAATGGCTCCCAGAGTGTGTTGTGGTGGCTGGGCCCTAAGCGGCTCCTGGCATCCATCACCATGACAACCAGGCCCCAAACAGATCCCAGTGTCCCCTGCTACCCCGAGTGGCTCCCAATGTGCACTGTGGTGGCAGCTGAGCCCTGTGCAGCTCCCTGCTTCTGCCCCAGTGGTGGCTGGTCCCCGAGCAGTTCCCGATGTCTACTGACTGGGCCTGCCAAGGCTTTTAAAAGCTTTGAGGTCAATAGAGGCAAAACCCAGAACAAAATAAAAATATAGGTTTTTTTAAATTCAAGTCAAACCAAATACCTTTAATGGCATATCAGTAAAATACATGGTATGATAAAATATGAGCAAGAAGGCATTACACAGACAGCAAAATAAGACTGATCTTACAGAAAGCTGGTATCTGTCTTTAACCGCTTCAGCCAAGAATCTAGCAACCAGAGCTGTGATGTCCGGGTTTGTGACATTTAGTAGACATGGGATTATTCTGTCATTGTTAATACAATGTTTAAGGATTAGTGGATAGGAAAGGAGTTTCTTACATGGACCTGCATGCAACTGACATTCCCAGATGATATGATGGATTGAATCTATTGATTTTAGAGGACAGATACATTGCCTTTCATGGAAAGGGACTTTGTTATACCAACCAGTTAATATTTTTGAGGGGAAAATATCTAGTTGGACCAATGTAAAAGCTTTACGATGAGAAGGATGATCTAGGTTGTAAAAGTAACTGGCTATTTCCACTTGCTGGATGGAGAGGTTTAGTTTGTCCTGAGAAGAAAAATAAGGCTGCAGAGGATTTAGCTTTTGAAATTCTAGGTCAAAAAGCCTTTGTTTAATGATTTGAAAGATAGCAGATTCATTGAAGGGCAGGAAGAAATCAATTGAAAAGCCCAGTTGTTGGATTTTCTTTTCAAAAGTTGAAAGCCATAGTTTTTTTTAATTAAGGGGCAATTTTATTCAAAACAAGACTAGACAGTGAAGGAAATAAAAAAAGAAAATTTAAGCTTTTTCAGCATAGCTAAAACATAGAATCAAGGTTCCACTTACTATTCAGGTTCATCACAGGCAGTTAGTTCCAGCAAGATAAGATGACCAGGCTTTAGCCCTTCCAAGCAGGGATGCCAAGTCTGGAGCTGTACAACCACTGGCATACATCTGTGCCAAGTGGTCACCCAGTTCTGCACCACTATGTTGTAGTGCAAAGACTAACTAGATATATAGAAAAGGTCTCTGATTGACCCCAGGCCTGTTGGACCAATCAGACACCCGAAAGTTGATGTAACTATCTTTTGGTTGCTAGGCACATGACATCCAAGGATGGACCGAGGGGTGGGGAGTGGATGAAACCACACTGGAGATAGGTCATGCCCATTCCCACACAGGTGCCCATAGCTTCAGTTATTTGGAATGTGCTAATTGGAACTTGGTCCTCCCTAGCACTTCAGCTGCAGGCAATTAGGCTAGCAAGGTCTCTGTGCTCTAACTGTCTCCGACTAACTCTGGGAAGGTTTTTGTAGGCCCCTCTGCAGCCTGAACCAAAGATTTTATTTCTCAGAGCAAAGCAAGGAACCATTTTTCTTTACAATTGCTAAATTTATACAGTGCTTCCCAAACTAAAGAAAAATCTTGTTTGTATACATAGCACACAGGTGAACTACAAACTACTGACCTACAGGTTCTTAATTTTCAAAATGTTCTAAAACTGGAGAAATGTTTTGGAATATTCAGTGCTTCTGTCCCGCTAGACATTTGTTTGATGCCAAAGTCATCTTTTCTGTCTTGTGGGGTTACTTCTTCCCACCCCCATTACATCCTAGTGTTACGTGTGATTACTATTGCAGCTCCCAAACAGGAATACAATACATTTCTGTCTGAAGAAGTAAAGTAAAGGTGGGAAATAATTTCCTGGTGTGATTTCCCCCTCATTTCTTGTGAGGAAATGTCCCTGCCACCAACTTCATTGCCCAAAGACTGGAGCAGGAGCTGCTTCATAACCATTTCATGGCTCAGTTCTGCTTGATTTTTCATGCTCTTTGATCCCTAATTTGGGTGTGAAGTTCAGTTAATTTGAATCTGGCCTTTGTGAGTATATTTTAAAATGGACTTGTGTTTTGATTTCCCACATAATGCTTTCTTTCTTCTAAGGCTAATGAAGAAAATTAAGGCTCAATTTGAATGACCAGGCTTCAATCGAATGAAAGACACATTTTCATATTGCCCCTGGACTTTATGTTCATTTTACCTCTTCAAGCGGAAGGTGTAATTGCCTTTTATTGCCTTAATTCAACCCACTTAGCTCCTGCAGTGCACAACTTTTATCCTGAATCCGTATACCTCTGGATTTCACAAAATTCACACCAAAAGCTTTGTACCTGGCAACATTATGACCATAGCATATTGTCAGAAGAAAATTAATTACCCCATAGTTTAATTTCCTCTATTCTGCGCACACCAGAGGATCAATGGTGTAAACTAGTGACCATGCAAACGGTGATGCTTTTTTGTCAAATTATACCGCAAACCAAGGATAAATAAAAGTTACCTGCCTAAAAGAAAACCAAGAGTTTTCAAGTAAACAGAAGTTCTCTCGTGCCTCCTCTTAATTGTCACTTGCTGTAGATGTCAAGCTAACAGTGCAGCGGAATCTAATTTCCTTGTTTGATTCACCATGAAATTAAACTGAACTGACAATTTTTATTTTCACCTGGCAAATTCATCCAACACTATTTAAATCTAGTTAATCAAGTACAGTTATCTGCTGCACACACTCATCTCTCTCCCTACCACACCTCTGATTTGCAGTATCCCACATTCAGATCTCCTTCCAACAGCCTGGCATTGGATTACATTTACAGTTTTGTAAGGTGTAAAGGAATGCAAGGACATAGTTAGCAGAGCTGCCAGAAAATGTATCATGTCACAGAATTACTGCTGAGAGATGAAGGAAAAGGGGAGAACGAGGGAGAAAAACACTGAAAGAATTGGGTAGCGGGGGGGGGGGCTTATCCAGCTGTTGCTTTGATCAGAATAAGTAATCTGGTAAGACTTTGGGAAATGTGTAGATGTTATTGTGTAGCATAGAGGAGGTGAATTCTAATCCAAGTTTAGGCATGAATGTATCGCAGTCTGGGACAAGCAGTGTACTTAGGTAATTGTAGCCTTTGAGCTGAATGGTCTTACGCTTCCCCCACCCTTAGTCCAGGATACAGCTCTTTATTGCTTGCAAGACTATCTGTACTTACTATGAGTAATTCTAATTCAGTTTATAGGAATCTACACAGCCCTGCAGCCAGGAATTTTTCTTGGGGTGCAAAAAGGGGGCAATTTAGCACTGTGACTAAACCTGCCAGTGGGGGATGGGGGTAGACTTATGGGAGCTAACAGGGGATTTGGGAGTGAGGGACCCAATCCCCCCTCAGCCCACTCTTGTAAGGATGGAGATAACCTCTCACCCACATCCCAAGGGTGGGACTGCTGGAAAATGGTGGTGGGGGAGAAAGTGTGGTGGGAAGGAGGAGGAGGAGGAGGAGGAGGAGAAGAAGAAGAAGAAGAATCTCATCCCCCTCTGCCTTCCTTCTGGCTTTTCTTAGGAGTTGCTTCTTCCTCCATGCAACCCTGAGAGGGCTTCCCCTGCCATCCAGGTTGGGCTGCTCCTGTCTCTCAGCTGCCGCCACCGCAAAACATAAGGGAGCGGTGGCGCAGGCAGTATAACGCCTGCATTAACATCAACTCGAGCACCTGTTCGAGTCCCACCGCGGTCGAGGTGAGCTCTCGACCCTTAAGTCCCAGCTCCCGCCCACCCAGCGGTTTGAAAGCCAAGTAACACCTATCGGCGAGTAGATAAATGGGTACCCACCCTTAGTAGGGTGGGGGGCACCCTCCTCCTCCCATGGAGGTGTGTGGAGAAGCAGCAGCGGCGATGGCGATGGCGAGAACGGTGGCTACAGCGGAGCAGCGGCGGCAGACGATCAGAAGAGGAGGAGGCAGCAAGTGACGGTAGCTGAGCTGAAGGCGGCAAGCGGCGGCAGCAGAGCCAGAGGGGGACTGACCCCTGGTGGCCAGCAACGGAAGAGCAGGGCAGCTGCCGTCGACGGAGGATGGAGGTGCAGTGACGTCATCCGGAGGCGCGCGGAGCCAGAAGGAAGGAGGAGGAGGAGGAGGAGAAGAAGAAGAAGAAGAAGAAGAAGAAGAAGAAGAAGAAGAAGAAGAAGAAGAAGAAGAAGAAGAAGAAGAAGAAGAAGAAGCTCATCCTCCTCTGCCTTCCTCCTGGTTTTTGCTGTGGAGGAGCTTCTTCTTCCTCCATGCAACCCTGAGAGAGCTTCCCCTGCCATCCAGGTTGGGCTACTCCTGTCTCTCAGCTGCTGCCACCGCAAAACATCACCATGCTGCTCCCACTGCCACCCGGGCTTTCCCTCCCCATCTCCTCAGAGAGCTCCAACCATGCTCACTTCTGGCACACAGGCCTTGCCTGTCTGGCCACACCTCCCCACCATCTCCCACTCTGGCTCTGCCTCCCACAGCAGCTGCAACCATTGATGGCTCTCACCCGGCCTCATTCAAAACCTGTCGGCTACAGGCCAGGCCAGTGGGTGATTGGTGGTGGTGAAGGAGACCTGGGCAGTAGCAACAGAGTGCTGTATTTCATGGGAACCTCCTCTGCTGCTGCTCCCAGTGGGAGATCTAGCACTGTCGGGTCCACTGGCACAGCTGTGGGCACCACAAGAGTGGCACCAACAACAGTGGTGGGGACAGCAGCGGCGGGGACAGCGGCGGTGTAGTGATTGGGATCACTGTGCTCATCTGTGGCTGCAAAGGGCGGGGGTTTGGCATGATCCCTGAGAAGCCAGGGCACATCCATGAGGGAGCATTGTACATGTCAGCCCCCCCCCCATGGCTACAGGTCTTTAAAAATAAACATTCATAGGATAGCACTGGGTGAGTCTGAAAACTAAACATTACAAGGTTCAAGAGGGAAATGTAAGTGACACAATGCTGTTTATAAATTGCTGTTTATAAATGTAAGCAGCAAGTGCTCTTTAGAAAATAATATGTATGTTTCCCATGTCATATTTCTTGGCCTCTTGACTTTGCTGTTTATTTTTCTAATACCTCCCGCGTGAAATGAAGATGTACTCATAGCATCTGAAAAAGTGGACTCTAGTTCATGAAGGCTTGTACTGGCATCCATCTAAGTGCCCTAGTTGTAGATAATTCACTCAGAAGGTGAGACATGTATGGGCCTCCCATTTAAAACCTTCCATCTGGGAGAAAGCCCTCTCTGGCTGTGCTCCAGAGAACCACCTAAGCCCAGCACCTCTCCAGACTCCAGAGAGAAAAGTGTGAACTTCATCAGTTACAGTGGTTCTGATGTCATTTGGTTCATCTTCTGTTCCATCCAAGGCCCTTCTTTCCATCCTGGCAACTCTAGCCACCTCCCAATCTGCAGCTACTACTGCAGCAGAATTATCAAAGTCATCTTCAACCCTGATGCCTTCTTGACCTGGAGACATGGCTCCAAACTGGTTCTCCCTCAAGTCTATCAAAGATGTTATACCAGTTCCAAGAGTGCTTTTATTGTCACATCATTCTCCTATGCTGGTGAGACCCATGTTGGAAGATGAGCATATCAAACCTAAGCAACTTACATTGGCCTGGGCATCTACCTCCATAGTCCATCACACAGATCCACTGTGATGTTTGGATCTGACAGGTTATTTTTGCAGATCCCACCAGGATTTCCATATCAAGATCCTGATTATTATGGCTATTTTTATTATTATGACTATTTTTGGTCATCTTCTGAGCGTGGGACACTGGGGGTGTGGAGGGGGAGGTACTTGTGTATTTCCTGCATTGTGCAGGGGGTTGGACTAGATGACCCTGGAGGTCCCTTCCAATTCTATGATTCTATGGCTATTATGGCTGTGAACAAGCCTGGGATCTGTATGCTCGATCTGTATGCTCTGCTCAGATCAGATCCAATGTTTACCTCACATCATCCTCTTCACAAGTATCAGCCATCTGCTTCCCTAGGGGAAAATCCTGATCTAGCCTTAGAAACAGTCTGTGTTTCAATATTAAACATTTTAATTAGGATTAATCAATTTGATTAGGATCAGCCTTGCTATACTGACTTGAACATTGACTGTTCCTCAGAACTATGTCCAAGGAACATTATGTTTATTCCTTTGTTAAGGACTCCCATCTTTATGGTGAGCAACTCATTTGTATGGCTTGTTCACTGAAGAATGAGATCTCATACCCCTACCTGGTCTAAGGCTATGCCACTGGAGCCACTGGGCTGGTTACATTTTCTATTATGAATGACTTACTACAGGTTACAACTGGACCTTGGCTCAGACCTGCTTCTGTCCCTCCTTAAGCCAGTGGAATAGAAAACTTATATAGAAAAGGACAAGAAGGATACATTTTTCTTTTTCAGCATCATACTGCCAATTCTACAGTAACAGACACTGTCCTGGGCAGAAATAAAGGCACCCAGCCTTCAGCCCCACTTGACAGAGTGGATTGAAAACTGGATGGAGTGGGGCACTGTACAGGTCACACCCACCCAGGCCAGTCCAGGAATGGGATGGAATCCTGTACTTTTACAGTACATCACACAACAACCCAAGAGGTAGGCTACACCCTCTCTAGATTTCAGAACAATATGCCACCAGAACCTCTACATTAGTTCTCCCCCAACCTGAGATCAGAGGTTCAAACTCTCAGTTGGTATCTGGAATTTAACACATTAGCAACTCACTCCCAGAGATGCACACTTTTTACTCTCCAATAGTAGCGTATATGGTGACCACAAGATTTAGCCTTGGAATTCAGGTATAACATCAAAGACAATTTTAACAATCAGAGGAATCTTTATTTAGTACAGAGCTTAGCACAGACTACCAGAGTTTACCAAAATAACAAGCCTAAGACGATTTCCCTTAACTACACAGTAAGAGATACATAATTACCACTTCAGGAACATTCCACAGTCCAAAATAGTCCAAGATAGTCCAAGGGATTTTGAAGAGAAATCCCATCTTTGCACACCATGTGCTCAGGTCACAGAGCAGTCCTTTGTCTCTCAAAGGACAGCATTTCCAGGTGCAATAAAACAAACAGCCAGAACAAGAGCAAGAAGCAGGAGAGGAGACTCTCTCTCATTGGGATTGAACAATTATAGCCCAATTCCAGTCATGATTAGCCGTGGCCATTCGGCCAGTCACGAGTGGGCATAGGTGTGTCCAATTGTTGGTTGCCATAGCTGCAACACAGGAATGGCTAGAAGTTTGGAGACTCCTCCTGCAGTCAGGTGACCCAGCTTCTAGCTACTTCATTTAGTACCTGACTTGTTGCATGCGAGGCAGGGGCCATCAGGTCTGCCTCTTCCATTAGAGGTGTGAAAGAATGTGTGGATGTATGGCATGGTTATAAAGTTTCTCTGGCCAAATAGACAGGCCATTTGGCTTCAACAGGAAACAAGACACAGCATGTTATCAGAAAGACATTACAGGAGAAGGCATGTGAATATAGAAGCAGAAAGCAAAATTTCCATACAGGCACAAAATTTATGCATCCTCTACCTTGGGGTTTATGATTGCCAACTATCAGTATATTATAGCCTGCTACCAACTGTTTCTATGGGATGCCATGGCTCCCATTTGGAATTTCTCCCTAAGGACAAGTGAAAATTGACCAAATTACTAGTTCTTGAGGCCTCAGAGCTTTCTAAACAACAGATTTCATGTGCCAAAGTTGTGTCCAATTGCTCAGCCTGTAGCTTTGCTATAGATATTTCCCTATGGTGTTATTCTTATTTGCGCTCCACAGCCTTTACAAATGAGACCTGCTCTGGAATTGAGGATTTCCCCTTCAAGGGGTCAGACTTTTTGCAGTACTAAAGCAGATGAAGTCCTACAGAAAATGAGGAAAAATACATTTACATCCAAACCTTCGGGGTTGTCTCTCTTGTACCACCTCCTCAAAGGTCCAGACTTTTTTCAGACCCTTCTACCCATGTTACAGGGGAAGAGAGTAACGGGTCCTACACCCTTCTTGCAGACAGCCTCCTCCTCAATCCATGAGAAATTTCCTTTCTCAAAGAAGGAACTCAATGTCACAGTCTCCCAAACCACTGCATTTGCAAGAATGCTTTTTGACAACCGCAGTCTAGGCCTTGGATTACCCAGTTCAGAAGGAGGTCTGTTTTATACCTCTCTTGACAGGATATTTGTCAGGACCAGTGAATCCTCTCTATAGTTTCTATAGTGTATGCAATAGAATTACAGACAACACTGGAATTAGCAGGAACAAGTTCCCACTAATAAATTCAGAATGCTGTCAGTTTCTGATTTCCTCCCTCTGCTATGTCCAAGCATCTGGCTTGTGACTCTGGGCTTCCTTGATGCCTATTTCCACATCAAAATCAGACCAAGTTCCCCAAAACATCTGTTTCCAGTGCAGCAACCTCTGCTTACAACACGCGGGTTACCAATAGCCTCCAGGGTTTTCACCAAAGTGATGGCTGTTGTCGCTTATGCAGATTGGGGTGTGAGATGTATCCATATCTCAATGACTGGTTAGTGGTGGCTGACACAAAAGACAAGTTACTAGTAGACATTTAATCTTGAACATACTAAAAAGTTTAACTTGCAAGTAGTAAATTTCAATAACTCCAACCTGAAACCCATGCAAAGGTTCATAGGTGCCATCTTTGACTTCTCCTTAGCAAAGCCTTGTCCACCCCAAGAAAGGATTTTAGCAATTCTGCTATGGATTCTTCAGTTCCAATAACGCAGGCTCTAGCTAGCTGTCTCCGTCCAGAGACTGCTAGGCCTAAGAACCTCCACCACTGCACTAGTCCCTTATGCAAGATTATGCATGTGAATGCTACAGCGTTGGTTTCGTAGGGTCTTCAGTGCTTCCTGCAGTTCCCAATCCAAGAGGTTAAACATTCCAAGAGTAAATAGCACATTACCTACAGTGGTGGATAAAATGAAGCAGTCTTCTAATAGGGCTGCACTCCTGGATATTACCCTAACTACAGATGCCTTCCTAAAAGGTCATGGGGGTAATGTTGGCCCCACCTGCGTTTGGTCCCAGTGAGAGAGACTACTCCACATAAACTCTGTTGAGCTCAAAGCAGTGCACAGTGTTTTGCTGGACCTTTATTCTCATGTGCCAGGGAAAACCTTTCAAGTGACAATTGACAATATCATAGCAATGTACAATCTAAACAAGCAGTGGGGGAATAGCTTTATGCCACCTAGCCCACCTAGAATCTCCAAGCAGGTCATGATGCAGGTTGCTCACATAACAACCACTTGGCAGAATTCCTCAGTTGCACTTGACTGGCTCTGCATGAATGGGATCTGCATGGCAATAACCTCTTCCCAGTCTTCCAGCAGTGGGTCACATCTGTCATTGACCTGTTTGCCATCAGTGCCAACAAAAAGTGCAGCTCCTTTTGCTCCCATGCATCCCAAGGGCACATATGCCAACTTCTGTGAACTGGTGTCCAGCATTATACCTTCCTTCCCTTTTCAGTGATTCCATGCTTCCTGTGTGAAATTGGAAGTTGGAGCACTTTTTTCAAATATATTGGAATGGTGTGTAAAGTTCAAAGGTAAGGCCTTTGTTGGTCTTAAAGGTGCCACTGGACTCTGATCTTCTATTACTGCCTCAGACCAACACGGCTGCCTACCTGGATCTATCTTCATGGAAGGCATTACTGTCTCGGAATGGTATTTTAATCCAGTCAGTTCTGAGCATGCACCAACACAGCGCATACTGCTGACTGACTAATGCCAGCAAATGCACAGGTGCAAAAGCAGCATATGCATGCTAAGGCAACTGCTTTTAATGGTGCATGACCTGCCTATCATGGTGACCTATCATGGTGACCTTGAGACATATACAACCCAAGCAAGCTGGTAATTATGAGGTATGTCAACAGCAGCTATCCAGCCAGTTGCTGTGCTGAATGCTGCCAATGTGCGGATGGTAAACTTACTTAAAATGCTGTTTTCAAGCAGACTGTTTAAAAGTGATCATATGAGGACTTCCGGTTTTAGTGACTTGCTGGACAGGTGCACTCCATCGCACTCTGATGTCAACGCCCCATAACTGCGGCAGATGGGAGGGGTCCCAGATGATTCCAGGCCCCCCCAGTGCCCTTGTAGGGGGCTCATTGCCTGGGGCATGAGGGGTGCCTCTTCTGAGGTGACAGCAGAAGAATTGAGGCTCCTCTTTGCCCCGATAGGTCCCGCCACGGCAAGACCAGTATGGAAGCAGAGGGCAGCTCCTCAGAGGATTCTGAATTGGAGAAAGGAGTAGAAGTTCCTAAACATCTCATAGTTAAACTGAACTATGATAAGAACAAACACAGGAGATCATGATGTGATGTGTACCTTAATCTTGAAAACCCTATTCTCTTTTGATATATAAGGAACCAGGACGCACCTACTCTGGCTAATTATGCATTTGTTAGTTTGGTTTTGAAAAAATAGTAGACAGTATCACTCTTTTATCTTTTTTTACATGTGGGAAGACTATTATGATATCGATGAAACTAATGTAACATGATCCTTGCTTTAGCTTTGTATTTTAGTTCAGTATCCCTCTTCCCCCTTCCTTTGTAGTTGTGTAGTGAAAAGCAATAAAAAAGTATTTTAAAAAGTGATCAAATGAGGTGACTGACGCAATACTGAATGGGCACTTAAGGTAGTTTGAAAGCATTTGGGGAGGGGTGTGTGTGAAAATGAAATATCCCTACTTGGAAGAGCAGTATAGGTATAGTTAGGGCAAAACACACACACACACCAGTAGACATATTGAATTCACATCGTAAAAGCTTAGGATCAGCTTATTCAGACTCCTAGGAGAACTTGCTCCATTATATTATGAACTGATATAAATATAACTGTCTTTTAAAATGGCGCATTGCAGAAGTTCATCAATCTTTTTGTTTATCTTAGACATTTGTAATAAAGACATATTCACAAAGGGCTTTTAAAATACCACTCCAATACACAAGAAAATATATAAAACTCTCTTCCAGGAATATTAATTACCAGTTGGAAAACTATTTAGTTCAAGTGTAACATAATGCCATGGTTCATTACTTGCCCATATTCCATCCTCAAAGTGCCAGTACATGCAGATAACCCAAATGACTTCATAAACACAGGAACACACACTGTTAAGCAGTGATTAATTCCTGCAAGACCATGTGATGCTCTGTAATTTTTTAATGGTGCCAAAGTGATAGATGGTAGAATACATACTTTGGCTAGCTCAGCAAAATGCTGTGGGGAAGTTGCAGGAATATATCTCCTTGGAGCACACTATCAGGACTTAAATCACCTTGGAGACAATAAAAAAAAAAACCTACTACCCAGGGAACTGTATGTTCAAGTGCTCAAAATATATATATATAAATTTTAAAGGATCAGCCCTTTCCTCTTCTGGAGGCATTCATCGTTTCTTTGTTAGTCACATGATTGTATCAGCAAGGGGAAACAGAATGTATTCCCCTTTCGTGAACATTTAGAAAAGATCACCCTTCTTTTTCTCTCTGTTCTACACAGGACTTCTTTGCCTTTTATGTTTGTCATGATATTTTATTCATCAGAAAATGAGCTTCTTTTGAGAATACAAACCAATAGCCAGTTCCATCAAGAGCAAAGTGTGAATGGAATGCATTAAGAAAACCAAGTATGTTACTATAGCAATCTAAATTATTCAGTGATGCGCTCCAGTTTTAAATGAGCTAGTCAACATGACACTGTGATGTCAGCTGGAATAGTCTGTCTAAAATATATGGTCTCTGTAAAAAGGCCTAAGCGTTATATATAAAACAGATTGTGACTGAGCTCTTATATTGTGTATTGCAGTCGATCCCAGTTCTTACTGGTCAAAGTCTGCCACCCCTTATTCGTACTGGGTAATGCCTTACAGTTCCTACCATAAGGAAAAAAAATACTGCTTATCATGACAAATATTTGAATAGCTGCAGTGAATTAACGGACTTTTAAAGCTAGAAATGTAATTTAAATGTTGATGGGGAAAGAGAGCCTTTGTAGTATCAGACATACATGAGTTGGGCAGTCCTCATTCTATAATCTGCATATTTTCTGCATAAGTAGCCCGACAATCATCCAGGTTCTTAGTGTTTCTTCAGGGCAGCTTTATCAGTTGGCATAGCCTATATTTACATATTGTCACACAAACATACTATTGCATGTTCTCTGTATACAAGAACATACCCCAGCTTTCTAAGACAAGGGGGTCCACACTTAAAAGTTGAGTAGCAGTATTTAAAATCAAAAATATAGCTTTAAAACTGTTAACTGTGGATCAGTGAAAATAATTCACAAAAAGGAGTGAAGCGAGACAAGCCAGGGCTGGTTTACTGCCCAAGTGACCTCTGCAATTGCTTAAGGTAGCCAACTGGCAGAGGGAAGCAATGTGGGAATGTATATATCTCTTTGGGCCCCAGTTTCTCTTTTCCTAAGGATGCTGCCTGCAGGGAAGAAAGTGATCTGCGTGCCTTCAATCCCCCGCCAGTTTGAGAGGAAATCTGAAGGCCTTTAAAAAAAAAAAATCTGTTTAAAAAATTCTAAGCATTTCCTGCATACAACAACAATCTCTCCAGTATGTAGGAGCCCATTCATTCTGCGTTCCTGGTCCTATTTTGGCAACCCCACAATTGCGACAGGACATCTATTTCACTAACTGTGTAGTGTATATTACAAAAATACCTAGCACCTCCCATCCAGGCACTGACCAGTTCCGCCAGGCCTGCCTAGGTTCAGTAAGGCTGTTACATCATCTGCTTTCCAGCCACACCTCAAGAGAGCACTCCTGAAGTGAAAGAGGAAGATGCAGACAAACAGGCACAGTGTCGCCGGCTTAAAAGCCATTGCTATGGAAGCTGCAGCCTCCTGGTGAGTTGTTGCTCTAGAGGAACTTCCCATGTGGAGAACCCTAGTTTTGCCGCACCTTCACAAGCTCCCCTAAGTTGAACTGGCATTGCAAGTGGTTTTCTTTGTGTAGTGGGCTCTTGCAGATCACAGCGTCTCCACATGGATGGTGCCTCTGTGTACAGCAATTTACTGTGTACTCTGTGTGCAGAGCCGAGTCACTTTTATCCAGTCTAACAAAACAGCTGTCATGGAATTAAAGGGCACTAAACTCAGTGGAATTTAATTCCATGCATTTATGATCAGCAGTCAAGAACTCCTATAGAGTTTTATAAAATGCTATGTAATGATGATGATGATAAGGTTTGTATATGGGTATACCCATCACTTTAAGAAGAACAGAGATGATTAGAACAAAGTTTCTTGTGGGTATGGATCTTTACACCTGAATCAGCAGACAGCCTGGATTGCACAATGAATATAACCTTTTATAGTTGATAAGGTTCAATGATCCATCTTGCAAATTAATTTTAATAGACCAATCAGAGCTGTGCAAGGTTCAGGAGGGAAGCACTCTGATTGGACGTTATCTGTAAATAGTTATTGGTTGTTCGCTGACATGTGGGTGTGGCTACCTAAGCCCGGACTGTTTAAAAGGGAGCCTGTTGCTCTATGTTTTTGTCTTGTTCGTGTCTCGTTCTGATTTCTTCTGACTTCATTGAATAAAGCTGTTATGACTGTTCACCTGCTGCCTGAGTCTCGTATACAACAAGCCTCCAGTTTTATGGTGGGTTCTGCCTAGCATTTTCAATTCATTTGAATCTTTGAATCACTGAATATGCAAACAAATTTAATTTTCTAGTAAATCTAGAATTATTGTACCTGGAGAACAGATTGTGTTAATAAGCTCTGAAGGGTTTTGTAAGATTCCTTTTTTGTACTGTTGTAATATTACTTCTCTCTTCTAACATTTTGCATAGGAAATCTGAGAGAAATAGCCAGAGTTCTCATAAATGTCAGAGATGTGAAGCCCAAGAGTGACAGGCAGAACTTTTTCATGTTCCAGTGTAGGTAAGTGTCATAGTTCATCTATCATGCAATGAGTCAAACTGTTCAACAAAAAATCATGTCTCTGTTACCAACTGGCAAGCAAAAATAAGGTAAACTGGTGGCTGTTCAAAGCATCTCTGCTTCCAACCAAAAATGCTGACACTTTCATGGCTCATTCAGTCATCTGCCAAGCTGGCCTTGATCCAATTCCTTACTAAAATGCTAGTTGAATCCTATTGTCATATTCACTTGCTGCTGCTGCTTGGTATTGGACTTGAACACTGTGTCAAGCAGCTTTCATTCTGTGGAGTAGTCGCTTGTGCTTCAGGGTTATGGCTTGGTAGATAAAATCCATTTACTTCTATGTTGCAGCTTTTGAGACTCTGCAGTTAGTGAACTCAGTTTTCTTGATCACTGGAGAAGATGACACATACCCCCAGGGTTGTGGCAAGGTCATTGAAGGAACTGATTTTTCAAGCCCAGATCATTCATGTTGTCCCCTCTTTATGCAAATATAACTCTGATTGATAAAAGGAGTGCATGAGAAACAAGTACTTTGAAAATGCCCAGATCATTCATGTTGTCCCCTCTTTATGCAAATATAACTCTGATAGATAAAAGGAGTGCATGAGAAACAAGTACTTTGAAAATGTGTGGGGTTGGAAAATTATTTCTTCCCCTCACTTGCTATTGCTATTATCTTTCTGATAATAGCCGGCCTAAATGTCAATATTCACTGATGTGCATTTTTTAATCAGATGAACTTGCATGGTTAAAGAGTAGAATTACACTGTGCTCACTTGGATGTTTTAATTTTCAAAATATGTCTTTGCATTCTTTGTTCCTCTGTACATTATCCCTTTGTTGTCTGAATAAATTAAAAATTGAGGTGGGGAGACGCTAACAAATTACACCTTTTAAAAATGTAAAAACCTCTCAATTCTATTATTAATTGTGTCAGTCACAAAGACTTCTTAGATTGACTGTGAATTATTTTCTTTTGAATTGTTCTCCAGGCTTCACACAGTGTTAGTTTCTTCTGTTTTACTTTTATCTTGCTTTGAATGATGAGCTGACATTATGAAAGAGCTAGAAAAATAACATTAGTTATTTGATGACTCATAATTATGCCTCAGTTTTTATCTATTGATTTATTCATTTAATTAAGAGCAATTTCAAGGTCCTTTCATAAAGTTTGTCATGTACCTCTGGTTCTCACTGCAGTCAATTCCCAGAGAAAGAAAGTAGAAAAGAAACAGCTGTGAGAGAGTAAGAATGTGTGAGGTATGTATTCTGCAAGCACTGAAAAAGATTCAAAAGCAGAAAATGAGGATAAAAATCTCTTTTTCATACTGGTTTCTTTTTTTCTTTTTTTGAGCCCCCTGTAGGGGATTTTTTAAATTGCATTTTCTATAAACTACAAAGAAACAAGGGAGGGTATACTACAAACTACAGGTGAAAGGAAAGAAAACCACTAAAAACCCAAGAGATGGTGGTCATACACAGTGCTTACAAAATTAGCCTCTAGTAAATTAGCTTATAGTTTGCTACCTTAAATGAGTACATAGTTCTTATTGCTTAGATTAGCATCTCAAACAAATTTGACTATATAAAGAACTCTGGCTGCGGTCACATGCAACATTAGCCACGTGAGAGATACGGAAGACAGGCGGAGTTTCTGGTCGCGATCTCACCAGCACATCTGGGAAGCATAGCGCTTCCGTGGCACAACCGAGCTTTCCTGCCGAAAAAGCGCAGCAAAAAACTAGTACCTCGGAGGTACTAGTTTCCGGAAACTGCGGGGCAAGGGCGGGCGTCTGATCGCGTTTCCGGTGGCATCCGGCGCCCACCCATGTCCCCTTGCGAAAAAGGGTTTTTTTCCCCCAAGTCTCTGTGGATGTGCACACGCACCCAACGGAGCATGCGCATTCGTAGTGTACACAAAAAAAGAAAACCAGTTCGCCGCGCCGCGCGCTTTTTCATTGCACGCAGGCGTGTGTTGTGATCGGCACCTCTCCCTACCCACGGAAGCTCCACAGTACCTCCACAGAACCTCCACAGTAGGTCTGATCGCTTTACTGCATGTTAGTTTGCCCCGGGGCAAACAGCCACACTTCTCCTCCGCAGTTTCCTGCCCGTGTGACCGGGGCCTCTAAAGAGAAATGCTTTAAATTGGTTTAAAACAGGATCTAGAGAACAATCACAACTCATTTTTTTCCTTCTTATTTCTCAATTGATAGCTTAATTTAGGGGCAGC
>NW_015172152.1:0-4239 GCF_001447785.1 Gekko japonicus | reverse complement strand
AGAAATGCTTTAAATTGGTTTAAAACAGGATCTAGAGAACAATCACAACTCATTTTTTTCCTTCTTATTTCTCAATTGATAGCTTAATTTAGGGGCAGCTGCCCCCAGTTCAGAAACTGAGTCCTCATCAGAAGATGCCAATACTCCTTCTTCTTGACTTCCCTTGCTGCTGCCGTCATCATCTTTCTCTCCTTTCCCTGCTGGACCAGCATGTTGGTGTAGAAATTTGCGTGCCTTTTCAACAGAGTCATTTTTTTCTTTTTTTTCTTTAAATTTGAAGAGGATGACTTCAGGAATATTCCATCTGTAGGGAAGGTTATTTTTCTGTAAAAGCAACGCCAAGTCTCTGTATTTCTTTCTCTTTTTCCTTATTTCAAATGGAATATCCTTCAAAACTTTAATTTCTTTGTCTCTGATCTTCAGAGTGGTTCCATTTGTTGCTTTCAAAACTTGATCTCTTGTCTCCTGGAGAATCTCACCACAATCTCGCTGGGCAGATTATTCTTTCTATTTCATTTTGTAGAAAATCTGCTTTTAAATCTGCAACCAGACCGAGTAGATCACACATAGTCTGCTTTAAATCTTCTCATCTTGCTTCTGGAATTCCCTGAAATCTTAGGATATAGCTTGCTTTTCCCATTTGCAGCTGTAGCAGTTGTGCCTCATCCGTTGCTCACTTTTTCCCCATCCCCTACATCTGTATTTGAAGTTTATGTGTTTTGGCTTCCACTTCTTTGAACACTTGCCCCATTTTTTCTGTCTTTTTAGTAGTTTCATTTAGTTGGCTTTGTTGTGAGTCGAATTTTGTGTGTAGTGATGTCATTTGTTCCAGCAGAGTTAAATTCACCCATTCCTGTCCACTTTAGTTCACTGATTTCCAAGATGTTAATGTTCAGTCTTGCCATCTCATTTTTGACCGCATCCAACTTACTTTGATTCATAGATCTTACATTCCAGGTTCCTATGCAGTACTGTTCTTTGCAGCATCGGACTTTCTTTTCGCTATCAGACACATTCACTGCTGAGCATCCTTTTAGCTTTGGCGCAGCCACTTCAGTCTTTCTGGGGTTACTTGTACTTGCCCTCTGCTTTTCCCCAGTAGCATATCGGACACGTTCCGACCTGAGGGGCTCATCTTCTGGAATCATATCTTTTAGCCTTTTGTTACTGTCTATGGGGTTTTCTTGGCAATGATACTTGAGTGAGTTTCCATTTCCTTCTCCAGTGGATCACTTTTTGTCCGAGTTCTCCACTATGGCCTGTCCATCCTGGGTGCCTGTCCATCCATGGCATATCCCACAGCCTCATCGAACCACGCAAGCCCCCTCACTATGTCAAGGCATGAGAGAGAGACTAAGTGCATAGCTATAGGATAAAAGTGGTTTACAAGACTAGCTTTAAAAATCTCCATTACATATGACTTAGTTAATATAGGTTCACTAAGGAGGAGGAAGGGGTGACATCACTCTTACTCTTTTATCAGTGGAGCTCCACTGACAAGAATGAGGAAACCGTGATTTTGCCCTCCTTAGTGCAGCCCCAATCCACATGGCTATTAGTCCATATGGGTCCCAAGACTGAAGGTCAGAATGGGCTGCTAAGAATAAATTTCCACAGTCCTTGTGCTCATGGATTGCTGGATCTAACCTGAGAGTCTAGCCTTTAAAATAAACAAAGGTAAAGGGTAAATTAGTGTATCTCTAGGTACATGTTGGTTTGGTCCACTGGAGTGTTTCCATGGATAGAACAATTTCTAGACGGAATTATTTCTGCCAGTGGAGTATGACTCTCTTGCTTCTCTCTCCCACTGTATTCCCAAATGCCTCCAAATGCTGCTCTTGGAGGACAGGAGAACTTCAGGAATTGCATTTGGGGCTGCAGTGGGAGGGGACAGGCAAGAATATTGTGCTTTATGGAAATCATTATGTTTCTGGATCCAAGCCTTCTTTTCTGAAACTTAGCTATCAGTCAATTAATGTACAGGATCTACATGCTCACCCAAATATATTATGCAAATTACTTTTTCAGAAAACTCAGCTAGTTCTTCTCAGTTTTAAAGTAGATGGTTAGTCATTGCTGAATGATTGAAGTAACACGTGGGTTGATATCCATTCATAATGATGAAGAATAGCTTGTCTTTGGAAGGTTTTGGCCATAAGTAACAAATGAACCTTATCCATGTTTTTTTTGGGGGGGGGGGTTTGAGGTATTTCTTATAAAAAGAACATTCACAATGGATAAATTTGATATAAATACTATATTACAAATCATGATATATTTAGCATGGATATGACTAATTACTCTGCTGTGTCCTTTCTCAATATACAGTATCATAGTTAGGCAGTCTCATGTCACTTCAGTGCAATGTTACCAAATAAAGACCTTTTTCATATTTGAGAAATCAAAATCAGTATAGCAATGAGCTTTAATTCATACTGTAATTGTTCTAGGTCCCTTGAAGATCTAATCATTATGATGAACAACTGAACTCTTCATAATTTGCCAGTTTAAAAGGTGTCAAGCTGGTCACCTCAAGTGAAACCTTAATAAGTAGCAAGTGGGATGAGCTCTCCTGTGCACAGCCAAATTTGTACAATGGGTTCTAAATCATCAGAGAATCTCCTGGTTTTTAGAAAGATCTCCTAACCCCCCCCCAAAAAAATACCCCTTACTCACTAACCCCCCTTCCATGTTAATAGATATGTTGGTGACTTCATAGACATTGCAAAAACTGCCAAAATTTGAGAGCTGCACAAAAAATGTTGGCTGTGATTAGGATAAGTTAGTGCCAGCAGGAGAAGGAACCAAGACAGAGGATGTAAGCTTGACACCATAACTGGAAGCGAGCCAGCACCAGCAAGAAAAGAATATATAGTTTCCCCTCCCCCACAAGTTCTTGCAATTCCCCCTTTTCTTTAAGCCACTAATGCTGATGAGGTATATGAGTATGCAATAAGTAAAAAGCCTTTATATTTTTACAGACGTATTTGCGGTATCTTATTCTGATGCATACAGATATATTTTGGTTTCATAGTCTATTGACAATACTGGTACTTCAATGCATTTCCATTTTCCTCTTCTTTTTTTGCCCCATGAATGTTTTCCGTGTAAACCCTCTTAATAATCAAGACAAGCAAAAATGTTTCCTAGTTATTTAATATATTGCATTTCTTTAAACATTTGGTTTCTGTTTTGCTGTATTAGCTCCCTCAAATAATATTCAGTGTATAAAAGGTGCAACAATTAATTTCTCCGCGAGTCACCTACAAATTCCATGCTGCACCTTCTGTAGAAAGAATGGAAGGGAGGGGGATAAAATGTATTTTTTTCTGTGTGTCAACAGTCTTTCTCAGTGTACTTCATTAAATCAAGATGATATAAGTCCCAGAAGACCAAGTGCAAATTTTAAAGCAGTATTGATTTAACCTTCCCTCTGTAAATATTTCATAGTTCTATAATGTGCAAATGCAGTCACACACAGAACAAAAGATTGCACTTTGCTGTTAGTACACAGAGAGAATATGTGACCTTTTTATTATGCGGCTCAGGAAAATATTACATACCTATCACATATGACATATTGTCATTAGAATTGTCATTAGCATTTACATCACCTTGCTTCAGATATAAAACTCATTCATCTGTTTTTAATACAATATTGATTCTTAAAATTCTTTGTTATCAGTTGATTCTCAGTTACTTCTCATATAAGAAAGGACAGTGCACCTCTCAAAATAAATTTATAAAACGTGTACTCATATGTATAGGGTTGTTCACACATGTCATTTAGTCACTCATATTTTGTATCCTCAACAGTAGGAATAAAAAAATGTTCTGTATTTGATTAATTTTATATTCACTTACATTTTTGTCATAGTTTCTGGTTCTCCATTTTTTGCTGAATGTTTTTGACTTTTATATGTATCATTTGTACATGCTGTACACTTTTTATATGCAATTTGCATGGCATGTATATGTACACTGTATGTATGAGATTCCTATAATGTTTAATGCTGACTTACTGATGCACATGTAAAGTAGAAAGATGCATACATTTTACAGACAAAATTCAGTGTGAGGAAAAGGAAAATAACATGGAAATAAATTATTTTGTATTTAGTGGGCATAGAGAAGGAAAGTAAAAAAAGGAAATTTTGGGATAGGAGCGGCAAGGAGGAGAAACTGAAAAGCATCCCTACTCAGCATCTATGGATTCTTCAGCCAAACATGTGTGCAAGC
>NW_015172151.1:43375-80031 GCF_001447785.1 Gekko japonicus | reverse complement strand
CTGTGCGACTGAACAACAACAAAATGCTGCCTTATACCGTATCAGCAATGGAGTCTATAGACAATGAGGATGGAAGAATAAAATACCAAGTCAATGACTTTTATAAGCTGATGGATTCTGTAAAGGCTCTAATCAGCTAACCAGCTGCATATAAACACATGCAAATTATTTGACATTTACGTCCGACAGACGTAGATGGAGACTCTTTGTCAATGGCCTTCTTCTTTGGATTCCCTTGCCGGCTCTGACCTGTTCGAGTCTTGATTTGATGACCTTAGGAAGTATTGTTTTAAGCCACTTTTAGGTTGGGCTATATATAGCGTGGGTCCGAGTTGTTTTAGCCTGGTGCAGTTTTAATGTTTTTATAGTTGAGTGATTTGATTTGTGTTTAGCCCGTCCACCTAAAGTGTGTCGGACACGGAACGCACCTTCAGAAATCTGGACAGTGATGCTGCTATCACATGTCAGTATTCATTCACCGTTGTTGATTCTTCTTTCTGCCAGTCTTGAATATTGACTTTGTACGCTTCTTTATTATTATTTATTATTATTATTATTTTTAGAACAAAGAAGCTGCTAATATCCATTTAAGGCAAACTTCAGAGTCATTCAGCATCTCATTATTTTCCTCTTCTATTCCCCAATTGATAGTCTCGTTTTGGGGCAGCTGCCCCCTGTTGCAAATCAGAGTCTTCTTCAGAAGTTGTATTATCAGTCATTACTTCGTACGCTTCTTTAGATAGACAATGTCATATGCAATGCCTTTCCTGACAGAGGTAATGTGCTAATTACATCTTGATGTTATAATAATAATAGTAATGCGTAGAGAAAGACTGTGGTTCAGTGGACGAACCTCTGCTTTGCATGCAGAAGGTCCCAGGTTCGATCCCCAGCGTCTCCAGTTAAAAGAACTGGGTAGTAGGTGATGTGGAAGACCTCCACCCGAGACCCTGGAGAGCGACTACCAGTCTGAGTAAACAATACCGACCTTGATGGACCAATGGTCTGATTCAGTAGGAGGCACCTTCATGAGTATTCAACCATAATAATAAATAACAAGAGATGCTGTGACCAGAAAAAGTACCAAAGGTATGGAATATCTGGCCGCCACCTCCCATGACACTGAATATGTTCAGTTCCACTGATTTAGTCTAATTCTGTCTCAGCCTAATATGGCAGTTGCTAACCTCCAGTTGGGGCTGGAGATCTCCTGGGACAACTGCTCTCCAGGCAACAGAGATAAGTTCACCTGGAGAAAATGACTGCTCTGGACAGTAGACTCTATGGCATTATACCTCATTACATCCCCCCCTCCCCAAAGCCCACCCTCCTCAGGCTCCATCCCCAAAATCTCTAGGTATTTCCCAACCCATAGTTGGCAACCCTAGTTCCCATAGGCTTCCCTAGCATTTCGACTGATCTCTAAATCCTTTTCATTGGAGAACTGCTGGTCAGCTGGCGCATCTGTTTGTATTGGCCAAAAAGACTCACACAACCATTTTTAACTTTAAAAGGGGTAATTTCTCTGATATGAGGGGACACGTGGGGAGGAAACTGAAAGGAAAAGTAGAAAGGGTCAAAACAATTGGGGAAGCTTGGGATCTATTTAAAACTACGATCCTAGAAGCTCAAAAAATATATATTCCGCAGGTTAGGAAAGGCACAAACAGGTATAGGAAAAAGCCTGCATGGTTAACAAACAGAGTAATGGAGGCTGTAAAAAGTAAAAAGAATTCCTTTAAGCAGTGGAAAGCTAGTCACAGTGAGGCTGATAAAACGGAACACAGGCTATGGCAAATAAAATGCAAGTCTGAGGTCAGGCAGGCAAAAAGGGAATATGAGGAGCATATAGCAAAAAACGTAAAAACCAACAATAAAACTTTCTTCAAATACATTAGAAACAGGAAACCAGCCAGGGAGGCAGTGGGGCCCTTGGACGACCAAGGGGTAAAAGGAGTATTGAAGGATGATAGGGAAATGGCTGAGAAGCTAAATGCATTTTTTGCCTCCGTCTTCACTGTGGAAGATGAGAAGTGCTTGCCCACTCCAGAACCACTGATTTCAGGAGGGGTGTTGGAAGACCTGAGTCAGATTGAGGTGATGAGAGAGGAGGTCCTAAAACTGATAGACAACTTAAAAACTGAAAAATCACCAGGCCCAGATGGCATACATCCGAGAGTTCTGAAAGAACTCAAATGTGAACTTGTAGATCTCCTGACAAAGATATGTAATCTTTCCTTAAAATCTGCCTCCATTCCTGAGGATTGGAAGGTAGCTAATGTCACTCCCATCTTTAAAAAGGGTTCCAGAGGAGATCCGGGAAATTACAGGCCAGTCAGTCTGACGTCGATACCGGGTAAATTGGTGGAAACCATTATTAAGGAAAGAATTAGTAGGCACATAGATGAACAAAACCTATTGAGGCAGACTCAGCACGGTTTCTGTAAGGGAAGATCTTGTCTCACTAACCTGTTAGTGTTCTTTGAGGGGGTGAACAAACATGTGGACAAGGGGGATCCAATAGATATTATTTACCTTGACTTCCAGAAAGCTTTTGATAAAGTTCCTCATCAAAGGCTCCTAAGTAAGCTCAAAAATCATGGGATAGAAGGACAAGTCCTTTTATGGATCAAAAACTGGCTAGTTCATAGAAAACAGAGAGTGAGTGTAGGTGGGCAATTTTCTCAGTGGAGGGTGGTAAGCAGTGGGGTACCGCAGGGATCAGTACTTGGTCCACTGCTTTTTAACTTGTTCATTAATGATTTGGAGATGGGAGTAAGCAGTGAAGTGGCTAAATTTGCGGATGATACAAAGTTGTTCAGGGTGGTGAAAACCAGTGAGGATTGTGAGGCACTCCAAGGGGATCTGTCAAGGATGGGCGAGTGGGCGTCAACATGGCAAATGGGGTTCAATGTGGCCAAGTGCAAGGTGATGCACATTGGAGCCAAAAATCCTAAATATAAATACACATTGATGGGGTCTGAACTGGCAGAGACTGAGCAAGAGAGAGATCTTGGAGTTGTAGTGGATAACTCACTGAAAATGTCGAGACAGTGTGTGACTGCAATAAAGAAGGCCAATGCTATGCTGGGGATTATTAGGAAGGGTATTGAAAACAGATCAGCCAATATAATAATGCCCCTATATAAATCAATGGTGAGACCTCATTTGGAATACTGTGTGCAGTTCTGGTCACCACACCTTAAAAAGGATATTATAGCTTTGGAAAAAGTGCAGAAAAGGGCAACTCGAATGATAAAAGGGTTGGAACACTTTCCCTATGAGGAAAGGTTAAAGCGCTTAGGGCTCTTTAGCTTGGAGAAAAGACGACTGAGGGGTGACATGATCGAGGTTTATAAGATTATGCATGGGAAAGAGCAGGTAGAGAAAGAGGTACTTTTCTCCCTTTCTCACAATACAAGAACTCGTGGGCACTCCATGAAACTGCAGAGCGGTCGGGTTAGAACGGATAAAAGGAAGTACTTCTTCACCCAAAGAGTGATTAACACTTGGAATTCACTGCCACAGGAAGTGGTGGGTGCTACAAGCATGGATGGCTTCAAAAGGGAATTAGATAAGCATATGGAGCAGAGGTCCATCAGTGGCTATTAGCCACAAGGTATAGCTAGGGGCTCTGGGGCAAGTGATGCTCTGTCTTCTTGGTGCTTGGGGGGGGTCAACAGTGGGAGGGCTTCTAATGTCCTGGCCCCACTGCTGGACCTCCTGATGGCACTGGTATTTCTGGCCACTGTGTGACACAGAGTGTTGGACTGGATGGGCCTTTGGCCTGATCCAACATTGGCGTCTCTTATGTTCTTATGTTCTTATATGTCCATCAAAGGAACGAATGGAGCCTGGTTTAGATATCGGTTTCTTCAGGAAGGCACTCTATCCCGAGTGATGATGGAAAGGTTAATTACTTTATGAACAGGGAGAGGGAGAAAGGAGTTGTTTGACTCCCTGCTGTCAGAATGGCAAGACTGCAGAAAAACACAGCAAAAACAGCAGGTAGCTTCGAAGTAGGTTCAAGAATATACCACTGATGTCCCTCGCTAGACTGTGAGACCTTTAGGCATACTGGGAATTCATATACCCAAATTACAGTAGGTTTGATCATAGTGGCTCAAAGGGGAGGCAATGCGGTCATCAATCACTGTTTCCCCTTGCACAAATAAAATGGCTTTACTCTAGATTGTTCCTGGGTCTTTCTTTCCCCCACCCGTAATCCACACATGGCTGGAGCTCATGAGTCTGTCCCAGTCAGCATGGAGGGTGGATCTGCCAGCAAGCTTCAGCTTCATTTATTTCATATATTTATAGTCTGCTTTTCTCCCAGGAAGGGGACTGCAGTGGCTCAAGTGGTTAAGATGCTGAACTGCAGACCGGAAGGTCAGTAGTTCAGCAGTTCGAGACCCAAGTGCTGCATGACAGAGTGAGCTCCCGTCTCTGGTTCCAGCTCCTGCCAAATTAGCAGTTCGAAAGCAAGAAACTGCAAGTAGATAAATCGGCACCGCTTTGGTGGGAAGTTAACAGCGTTCCGTGCGCCTCAGCGTCTAGTCATGCCGGCCACGTGACCACGGAAATGTCTTCGGACAGCGCTGGCTCTTCAGCTTGGAAACGGAGATGAGCACCGCATCTCTAGAGTCGGATTCGACTGGCTTTCGAGCAAGGGAAACCTTTCTCCCAGGAGGGACCCAAAGCAATTCCGGAAAGCCAGCAATTCCGACAGCCACGTATATCCCGAAAATGAAACACAGAAAGCCAGAACAAAGAGGAATACTGAAATGGCTGTTAACTAACCTCAAATGCCTTCCCAACAGCTGAGTCTTGCAGTTTTCTGACTCCCATTAGAGCATTTCTAGGAAACGGTACTACAGCATAGGAGCAGCCATTGTAAAGGGGGTGTCCACATTCAGAGGCAGTAAACCACTGAATCCCAAAGCCGGGAGGCAACATCAAGAGAGGCCTCAGGCTCTATGCCCTGTTGTAGGCCCTCCAGAGGAACTGGTTGGCCTATCTAGAGAGTGCCTGGCAACTTGGGGGCAAGGTTGTGGGGGACGCAGCACCCTGGGAGCAAAATTAAAAAGGAAAATAGGGCTTCAGGTACTTACCAAACGTTCTGACCATAATGTTTCTTGCAATTGGTAGAACTACCCCATCACTTCCGTGTAGCTCTAGGAATCATCAGGAACTCTGTTGTCAGAACTTTCAGTAAGGGCTGGAGGCCTCATTTTTCTTTTAATTTTTTTCTCACTAGGAGGATCAGAGCCTCTCCCCCCCCCCCTAGTTTCCATCCCCTGATAAACTGAGCATTGACTGGAGGTCTCCCACCATAACCAGGTAAATGAGAACCTCATTGGCCTCTCTGTGAGACAGGATGCTGGACTAGATGGACCACTGGTCTGATCCAGCAGGGCTCTTCTGATGCCTTGAGCTCAAGCGAGAGCTAGTTGAGAGCTCAGCTAACCCATTATTCATTTTCATGCAGAAATGCAGTCAGAGACACATCGAATCATAGGGTTGGAAGAGCCCATAAAGGCCATCTAGTCCAACGCCCTGCTCAATGTAAGATCAGCCAAAAGCTCCCTGACCTGTGTTTGTCCAGCCACTGCTCGAAGACTGTGCCAGGGGAGGGGAGCTCACCACCTCTCTGGGCAGCCAATTGCACATCTGAACTACGCTTACTGTAAAAAATAAATTCCCCCTAATATCCATTTGGTACCTTTCCGCCTGTATCCTCTGCTGCCAACAGGAACAGCGTCCTCCCCTCCTCTAATTTATAGCCTTCCAAATATGTTAAGTGAGCCATCCTGTCCCCCCTCAACCTCCTCTTCTCCAGTTTGAACATTCCCAAGTCCCTCAGGTCTTTCCTCAGAGGGCTTGGTCTCCAGGCCCCCGATCATCCTCGTCACTCTCTTCTGCACCCACTCCATTCTGTCCACATCCTTACTGAAGTGTAAAGGTAAAGGTTTCCCTTGCTTGAAAGCCAGTTGAATCTGACTCTAGGGGGCGGTGCTTTTCTCCATTTCCAAGCCAAAGAGCCAGCGCTGTCCGAAGAGTCCTCTGTGGTCACGTGGCTGGCAAGACTAAACGTCGAGGTACATGGAACGCTGTTACCTTCCCACCAAAGCAGTTCCTATTTGTTGTTGTTCAGTTGCACAGTCAAGTCCGACTCTTCGCGACCCCATGGACCAGATCCCGCCAGGCCCTCCTGTCTTCCGCTGTCCTCTGAAGTTTGCTCAATTTCATGTTCGTTGCATCGATGACACTGTCTAACCATCTCATCCTTTGCCGTCCCCGTCTTCTTTGACCTTCAATCTTTCCCAGCATCAGGGTCTTCTCCAGTAATTGCTCCCTTCTCATTTGGTGGCCAAAGTATTTGAGCTTCAGTTTCATTATCTGGCCTTCCAGGGAACAGTCAGGGTTGATTTCTTTTAGGATTGACTGATTTGATCTTCTTGCAGTCCAAGGGACTCTCAAGAGTCTTCTCCAGCACCATAGTTCAAAATAATCTATTCTTCGGCGCTCGGCCTTCTATTTATTTATGTACTTGCAATTTCTTGCTTTCAAACTGCTAGTTTGGCAGCAGCTGGGGCCAGAGACAGGAGCTCACTCCATCACACGGCACTCGGGTCTCGAACTGCCAAGCTACCGACCTTTCGGTCTGCAGCTCGGTGTCTTAACCTCTGAACCACCATGGCTCCCTGAAGTGAGGTCTGCACATGGTGCTCCAGCTATGACCTGACCAATGTGGTCTACAGCGGGGCTATGACAGCTTGTGATTTGGATGTTATGCCCCTGTTGATACACCCCAGGATCGTGTTTGCCTTTTTTGTCTCTGCGATTTAGATGAAAGGCAATTGCGGTGTCTTGTAGACAAATGGAATTTTAAAACGAAAACATTAAAAGTGAATGAATCATTATTTCCCAGAAATCCTAAGCAGTTTTAGAAGATCTGACTGCGCTCATTTTCTGAGCTGTCATCTTTCTGCTGCCTGACAGTCGGTATTTCTTGTAGCAAATAACACCCATCGGATGCCCCGTTGTTAGCTGGGAACAGAGACTGTATTTGACTTCTTTGTTAGGTGGGCCGCTTGACAGCCACATGTCAGCAAACAGTTGAAAATTAAAGTACTGTCCCACTGTCGCCACGCTGTGTGTTAATCTGAGGAAATAATGCAACTCAAGCAGAGATGGATTTGTGGCAGTGTTTCCTGAAGGCAGATGAAGAAAGCCGCCATGCTTATTACAATGTGCAGATTTTGCCGTCGACCTGGTTCTATCAGCAAGACTTGAACAGGTTACTCCGCCTTCCAAGACTGGGGATAAGTAATGGAAACTTTTGCAAACTAAAATAAGGCAAGGAATATGTTTTTCCAACTTCGGGTATCCAGGTCCGACTCAGGAAATATCTGGGGACTTTGGGGGTGGAGCCAGGAGCCAGTAACTTGTGTGATGTCACTAGGGTTGCCAAGTGAGTGCTGACAAACCAGATGGGAGTTCTGGCCATCACATTCCTTTTAAATGCTTTCTCTCCACTGGAAATAATGGAGAATGGGGGGACCTTCTTTTGTGGCTCATAGAATTGGACCTCCTAGTCCAATCTTTTTGAAACTTGGGGGGGTTTGGGGGGAGAGGCACCACCAGCTATGCTGAAAATATTGGTGCCTCTATCTCAAAAAAAAAGCCCCCCCCCCCGAACTCCAGATACCCACGGATCGATTCTCCATTATATCCTATGGGGACCAGTCGCCATAGGATATAATGGAGTGCCCAGCAGCCATCTCCCTCCACCCCTGCCTTCTGACAGGCCTGAAGCAGAGGAAGGAGCTCCAAACCAGGGGAATCCCCTGCCCCCAACTGGGGATTGGCAACCCTATTCCAACTACAGCTCTGTGTTTGTGTGTTAAGTGCCATCAAGTTGCTTCTGCCTTACTCCAGTCCTATGAATTTGTGTCCTCCAAAGCGTCCTGTTGTATACAGCCTTGCTCAAGTCTTGTAAACCGAAGGCCCTCATGGCTTCCTTTATTGAGTCACTCCATCTCAGGATGGGTCTTCCTCTTTTCCTGCTGCCTCCAAGCATTATAGTCTCTCATCTTCTCATAATGGGACCAAAGTACGATAGCCTCAGTTTAGTCATTTTGGCTTCCAGGGACAGTTCAGGCTTAATTTGATCTAGAACCTGCTGATTCGTCTTTTTTTTTTTTTTACCAGTCCTCAGTATCTCTAAAACTCTTCCCCAACACCATTTTTCAAATGAGTCAACTTTCTTCCTGCCACCTTTCTTCATTGCCCAACTTTTACACCCGTGCACAGATACTGTGGTATGAATTCTCTTGATTGTGGCCACTAGTGACACGTCCTTACACTTAAAACTCTTCTGTTGCTCCTTCGCGACTGCTCCTCCCAGTCTCAGTCTCCTTCTGTTTCTTAGTCGCAGTCTCCCTTTTGGTTGATGACGGAAAAGGTAAAGGTAAGGTAAAGGTTTCCCTTGCTCGAAAGCCAGTCGAATCTTATTCTAGGGGGCGGTGCTCATCTCTGTTTCCAAGCTGAAGAGCCAGCACTATCCAAAGACTTCTTCATGGTCATGTGGCCGGCATGACTAAACGCCAAGGCGCACGGAACACTGTTACCTTCCCACTGAAGCAGTACCTCTTTATCCACTTGCAATTTCTTGCTTTCGAACGGATCCATTGTGCAGTAACCATGGCTGGACTACAGCCTCTACATGGGGCTGCCCTTGAAGACAATGTAGAGACTTCAGTTAGTTCACAATTGTGGTGGACCATTTGTTATCCCAAATTATTGTCCCGTTTATTACTCCAGTTTTAAGATCCTTACTTTGGCTGCCCGTAATTTCCTGATTCAGTTCAAAGTGCCTTTCCTTAGAGCTTTTCACACCAGTGAGAGACCTGCGGACTTGAAGGACAGTTCATTAAGTTGTTGTTGTTGTTGTTGGATCTTAGATGCCTCGGCTATGCTGTTACTCACCTTGGGTCCCAGTGTGCTGGGCAAAAGGCAGGCATGCACGTATTTTAAATAAGCCAATATGAATTAAAAAGCGCAGCAGGAAACAGCTGAAAAATGTATTCCTCGCTCCACCAGAAGTGTAAGCAACTGAAAAATTAAAGAGAAGGAGAAGGTAGTGCCGAGTCAAAAGGAAGAGGAAAGGAAGAAGACTGGTCTTCATACAAACAGGTTAGCAGCTGATGCTGGGTATGTGAAAGGGAAGGTTTCCCTTACTTGAAAGCCAGTCGAATCTGACTAGGGGGTGGTGCTCATCTCCATTTCCAAGCTGAAGAGCCAGCGCTGTCCGAGGATGTTCCGTGGTCATGTGGCCAGCATGACTAAATGCCGAGGCACAAGGAATGCTGTTCCCTTCCCACCGAAGCGGTGCCTATTTATCTACTTGCGATGTCTTGCTTTTGAACTGCTAGGTTGGCAGGAGCTGGAGCCAGAGACGGGAGCTCACTCCGTCATGCAGCACTCGGGTCTTGAACTGCTGAACTACCGACCTTCCGGTCTGCAGTTCAGTGTGTCTTATCCACTGAGCCACCGCAGCCCCGGTGCTGGGTATAGGGTCTAACAATTTCTGAATTCTGCCCAAATGTCTCTGATTTCACAGGCTATCAATCTCAGCTTAAGGGAAACTAGAGTTAGCTTTAATCTTAGTATGTGTCCATGTCAGCGCGCTTCGTAGGCATGGTTGTGGTGGGAGGAATTTGCCCCAAAGGAAAGACCCTTCAGGGGAGGTCTCGAGTCAGTAGCTGCTTTGCAAACCTAATCCTTCATCCGGGATCGCTGTTGAGGATCCTCTTGATCACCTGTGGCTCCGGGCTGTCGTGCGGAGCCGTGCAAGCCGGCACTTCGTCTGCTGCTTTTAATTACTTCTGAACGCCTTAAAATAATATTCTGCCTGCCTGCCTGCTGGTGGCATTTGAAATGCTAATGAACTCCACATCCGAGCTCAGCCCAACCTTGTCATTTGAATTTCCAAAAGGCCCTTTCAGCATCTATAACTAATGCCGGTTGACCGAGAGAGTGAAGCTTGCATGTGACCGTCTCATCACACGGTAGTTATCAAGCAGACTGTCTGCTGGACAGGAGGATTGCTCTTCTGATTCTCGGATGGCACCAAAGCATAAGAACATAAGAGAAGCCATGTGGGATCAGGCCAGTGGCCTGTCTAGTACGACACTGTCACACAGTGGCCAAAACCCAGGTACCATCAGAAGGTCCACCAGCGGGGCCAAGAACATAAGTGAAGCCATGTTGGATCAGGCTGATGGCCCATCCAGTCCGACACTTTATGTCACATAGTGGCCAAAACCCAGGTGCCATCAGGAGGTCCACCAGCAGGGCCAGAACATGTGAAGCCATGTTGTATCAGGCCAGTGGCCCATCCAATCTGACACTCTGTGTCACACAGTGGCCAAAACCCAGGTGCCATCATAAGGAACACCAGTGGGGCCAGAACATAAGAGAAGCCATGTTGAATCAGGCCAGTGGCCCATCCAGTCCAACACCCTGTGTCACACAGTGGCCAAAACCCAGGTGCCATCATAAGGAACACCAGTGGGGCCAGAACATGAGAGAAGCCATGTTGGATCAGGCCAGTGGCCCATCCAGTCCAACACTCTGTGTCACATAGTGGCCAAAACCCAGGTGCCATCAGGAAGTCCACCAGCAGGGCCAGAACATGTGAAGCCATGTTGGATCAGGCCGATGGCCCATCCAATCTGACACTCTGTGTCACACAGTGGCCAAAACCCAGGTGTAATAAAATGCTTCAGAAGGAGGCTTTGGTACAGGCAAAGGGACTGTGGACTAGATTGCAGTCAGTGTATAGTCCATTCAGAACAGTGGACCTCCCCAGAGGCACATAGGATTCTAATCTCACTCCAAATGCCAATTTAATGCCCCTGAGTGTTTCTCCTATGCTCTATTCCCCACTCCTCCACACGCAGCCAGCTGGGTCACCTTGGGTCAGTCACAGTTCTCCCAGAGCTGTTCTCGCAAGAGCAGTTCTCTCTGAGCTCTCTCAGCCCCACCCGCCTCACAGGGTGCTTGTTGTGGGGAGAGGAAGGGAAATAGACGGTAAGCCGCTCTGGGACTCCGAGTGAAGGGCGGGGTATAAATCCAACTCCTCCTCCTCCTCCTCCTCCTCCTCCTCCTGCTGATGTTGATGATTACAAGGCGCACTGTACATTGTACATGCTGAGTCCCTTCTTTGCAGCACTCCTCCCACCTTCTGACTGGGACGTAAGAGCTCCGAGATCTCCATTTCTACCTGTATCTGATGAGGGAAACTTTGACTCCCCAAACCCTATCCACCCTGGAAACCTTGTTGGTGTTTAAGATGCTACTGGACTCGAATCGAGTTCTTCTACTGTATACCCACATGGCAACCCACCTGCGTTGGTTTTTTTTTAATGAATGGAGCATTGACCCTCTAAAGCCCAGGGCTATTTTTGGGCAGGAACGCACAGGAACGGAGTTCCGGCTGGCTCCGGAGCTGGCCATGCCCAGCAGGAACTCATTAGCATAATAGGCCACACCCAACTTCAGAAAGTAATTAGGATTGGCTACATTAGGGGTGTGTGGCCTAACATGCAAAGGAGTTCCTGCTACAAGAAAAGGCCCTGGGTTTTGACAACAAACGAGGTAAACAGAATAAGAAGCAAAAGGTGGGTGTGGCTGGATGAGCACACTTCTGGTAACATGGGGGTGCGGCCTAGTATGCTAATGAGCTGTGCTGTCAGGGTTGTGGCCTAATATGCTAACGAGTTTCTGCTGTTGGGTATGGCCTATTATGCTAATTAGTTCCTGCTGGGCTTTTTCTACAAAAAGAGCCCTGCGTAAAGCCCATAACCCCCAAAATCTCATTGGTCTCTCAGGTGCTACCGGACTCGCATCTAGCTGTGTCGTCTATCATCGTCGGTCGCTAGATGATCCTGCCACGTTGATTTCCGCATTGACGTGTCGTGTCAATACTTGTGCTTGGCTTCATCTCTGTTTTCATATTTCTGCAAGCCAAAGTGCGTTGCATTGTTTATTGGGTGCCTGTCGGTATAGCTGTCCCATGCCGTGTGATCCTCCTGGAGTACCAGTGTTCCTTTGCCATTGTATCTTGAAGAGCAGTTTTGTAGAGCTCCCATCTAATCCGTAGGTGGCTTCTTATCGCACTGGCAGCTTTGGAGGAGGAGGGCCGGCCGGCCTATGATTTTGTTCCCTCCTGTTGCTAATTTCTCTGCACAGCGTAAGCCTTTTGTCAAATTGCGCCGTTTGAGAGACTTGATTATTGCGTGCATTGAGATATTTAAAGAGGGCAATCTGTGAACTCACGGAGAGCCGTTTTTTAAATGCAGAGAAATCTGTCATCTTAAACACTTCCCTAAGTGGCTCTCTTAATAAGAATCCCTTGTTATGTGGGAACACACAGTTGCGCTGAGAGTTTTCTTTGTGTAGAAAACTCACGTTCCGAACTATTGTAAAGAACAGGTATCTGCGGCAATATACCATGGCAGATATTTTCTCCGTCCCCACCACCACCGGATGAATCCATAAATTAAGACACAGTAGGTCAAACCTGCCTGACTTTCCAAGTAATTAACAATTATATTGGATTTTTTGATGGATTTTTTTTTTTCCAGAATAGCCTCAAGGCCACTGGAGTAAGAGATGATGATATTCTTTTAAATCAGTGCTAAGAGATAAGTGTCGGAGGAAATGGACCTCTGCTCTTACAAAAACCGATTTCCACCAAGCAGCCATGCAGCAGAATATAAAATTAAAGTCATTTTAGAAATGAAAATAAGGGGTGGTTTTTGTTTTTTTTTAAATTGCAATAGCCCACCAAGTTGGTGTTCCAGAAGAAAATCCTTGAAGGGGCTGTGGGTTCAGTAGCAGAGCAATTGCTCGGCATGCAGAAGGTTCCAGGTTCAGTCCCCGGCATCTCCGGTTAAAAGGACCGGGCAGGAGGTGATGTGAAAGACCTCAGCCTGAGACCCTGGAGAGCCACTGCCAGTCTTGAGTAGGCAATACTGACCTTGACGGATCAACGGCCTGGTTCAATATAGAGCAGCTTTGTGTGTGTTCATGCGTGCGTGTGCGTGGTTCCATAAAACATTTCCGATTTTACTTTGGTGACCAGTGGCTGGCAGCTGTTTGAACACTTTTGATGCATGATCAAGTTCCCCTTTTCACACAGCCCTTTCTTTAACCTTGGTATACGTAAAAGCCCTTTGCTTCCATTTTCTAAGTATGTGCATATTCAAGATAAGTTTATTGTATCTGGAAAACCTGTAACCACTGTCTCATGTATATCATATGTGTTGGGCAAATGTCCGTAACCTTTTTAGGCCAGTGGGCACCTTTGGAGTTCCAACACACAGTGGTGAGCACAACTTTGAAGTGGCTATCGCCACTGTTTAAGTAGGACCCTGTTCAGTCCTGCTTAATGTCAACAGTTAAGCTATGCTTCTGTCTCAGTCTCGTGGCTCCAGACTTCTTATCTCCTAATGCATTGGTTATTGAATGTCCCATTTGGTTAGCTGACTTGCTAAGTGTAATGTGCCTTGAGTCCCCATGTGAAAGGCCAACTATCAGTAACATAAATAAAATAATAATCTAATATTGCAGTTTAGGATTGTGCTGTGTGTCTCATAGAATCATAGAGTTGGGAGGAGGAGGAGATTGGATTTATACCCCGCCCTTCATTCGGAGTCTCAGAGCGGCTTCCAAACTTCTTTCCCCCCCTCTCCCCACAACAGACACCCTGTGAGGTAGGTGGGGCTGAGAGAGCTCCTTCGAGAACTGCCCTTTCACGGACAGCTCTGCCAGAGCTATGGCTTGCCCAAGGTCATCTAGTAGCTGCACGTGGAGGTGAGGGGAATCAAACCTGGTTCTCCCAGATTAGAGTCTGCACACTTAGCCACTACACCAAACCTCCAGGGTCATCTAGTCCAACCCCCTGCACAAGGCAGGAAATTCACAAATACCCTCCCCCTTTACACCCACAGTGACCAGGGATCATTTCCTACAGGAGCGGAGCTCCGGCAGTAAAGAGCCCAGGGGGCGGGCACATGCAACAAGCCCCACCCCCTGCTCCCAGCAGCACTCAGGCAGAGCAAGAAACAGCCAGGTAAGTTGCAGAGCTCCTCCCAGCCCCTCGGTCCAAAACAGTCCAGTGGGACCTTTAAGCCCAAGTTTTATTCAGGTACAAGCTCTCCCTCCTCTGCGAGGACAGATCTGCACATTCCTCCCCCCCCAATAGCTAGCAACCCAAAACAGTCCAGTGGAGCCTGAACGGTGGGTGTTGCCTTCTGCCACACTTCCGGTGATGTCAGGGGGTGTGGCATATGCAAATAAGTCATGCTAATGAGTTATGCTAATGAGCTCCTCCACCTCATTTTCTACAAAATGACCCCTGACAGTGACCGCTGCTCCACGCCCAGAAGATGACCAAAAAAAAAAAATCCAGGACCCCTGGCCAAACCAGCCTCCTCCTAACGGGCTAAGCACACCTACATCTTACAAGTCAGAGGAGCAGCACTAGCCACGGTGTTGCCATTTTCGGCAGCCTTCCCGTAGCCCAGTTAGCGCCCCTAAGAAAAGGAAGACGGAGGAAAGGAGACAAATCCGTGGAGAGACCTGTGCTGTTCCGCCACGCCAGTGGCAGTGCAGATTGGGGGGGGGGGGAGGCATCCGATTCCCCCAAGACCTTATCTCAGTGAAAAGTGTACTTTGGCTGCTGATGTATGGTTTGTCTTGCGCCCCTCAAGTTGCCTCTTGCTCCTATTTATAAATTGATTTCTTCCTCCCGCCGCCGCCTTGATGTTTCAAATCAGTTCGGGGAAATTTTTTAATGACAACACGCCGCGTAAGTTTGCCGCACTGAGTCATACACCCGCTTTGTTCTCCGAAGTTGGCTGCGTCAGTTTAGAGACTTTATGCAGGCTTGAGAGATACTTCACTCTGGCTTTGATTCGATCATCTTTTTAAAAAAAAAAAGAAAAGGGAAGAGGAGAAACGCTTTCCTCTCCCGAGCCCTTTTTGGGCTGATTATCTCCTCCGCGGTCTCCGAAACAGAGTCTGTAATTCATCTGCTTTCCTTTGGCCACTGATCATGGCAATGGTGGGAGCCGAATGCCAATGGAACCTAATCCTGCCGTGTAGATCTTAGGAGAAGGAATTGGCTGTATTTAATTATAGGTCAATTGTCCCGGCAGAGGGAGAATATGGATTACCAGCAGCTTTCCCACTGAGTCAGTATTGCCCCTGTTTGTTTTGTTCTTTTGATTTTTTCCCCTCCTCCCGCTTGGACTTCAGCTGGGCAAAGGACATGTTTTCCGGCAAATTAATTCTGGCAACGATACAGCAGAATAGCTAACGACCGGAGGCTGAACTATGTGAAAGTCAAGAAATGCTCTCGGGAACTTTTCCTCTGCTGCACTGCCAGTCCTTTCCAAAGGCTTTCTCTCCAGGTCACAGAATTTCTGCACCTGCCCATTTAAGCCCCACTGATGGACCTCCTGATGGCACCTGGTATTTTTGGCCACTTTGTGACAGAGCGTTGGACTAGATGGGCCATTGGCCTGATCCAACATTGACTTCTCTTATGTTCTAAAGCCCCATTAAAGACCATTAGGTAGGAGAGAGAACCACCATTAAAATGAAGACTTTGCTACCTGAGAAGCGACCCGTGTAATAACAACATGATTTTGTTTTCCCCAGTACAAAACATCACAGGTTCCTCTTTCGATAACAGCCATGCATAGGAAAATTGCCTCTTATTCACAGAGGTATGTTTTGAGACAGGAAGGCCCAGAAGAACTTTGGAAAAATTCAGACCTCTTCCCCCCCCCCTTTCTCTCTTTTTTTTGGTCTGAGGGCTGTTTCAGTTTTTCTAAAGGGCAAATCAAAAGTTCTGGAAAAAACGTCTTGAAATGGTTTGGGGAAAAACCCTCTTGAAATGTATTTCAAGGTTTTAGTCACTCAGTACATGTGGTATGATGATTTTTATGCAGGACCATCGGCAGCATTAGACAGCTCCAAGTTTCCAAGGTTACTTTTACCATGCCAAACAGTCACTGATGGATAATCCCTTGCAGGTTGGGTTGGTACATCACACTTACAGATGGACATGGGGTTTGGGGGGAAAACAAATTCTTAGTAACCATTACGAAAACCCTGCATTCCACCTATAGTGCTTCTCAGGGGTCATTCCGTAAAAAAAAGAGGTGCAGGAGCTCATTAGCATGACATTTGCATTTGCCACACCCCCTGTCATCACCGGAAGTGTGTCAGAAGGCAACACCCACCGCGCAGGCTCCACTGGACTCTTTTGGATTGCTAGGTATGGGGGGGGGAATGTGCAGATCTGCTCTCACAGAGGAGGAAGAGCTTGTACCTGAAGGCAGGCCGGGCTGCTTCTTGCTCTTCGTGGCTCAACTGAGGGCAGGAACGCACAGGAACAGAGTTCCGGCTAGCTCCCAAGTTGGCCACGCCCAGCAGGAACTCATTAACATAATAGGCCACACCCAACAGCAGAAACTCATTAGGATTGGCTACAATTAGGGGATGTGGCCTAACATGCAAAGGAGTTCCTGTTCCAAAAAAAAAAAGGCCCTGGGTTTTGACAACAAACAAGGTAAAGAGAATAAGAAGCAAAAGGTGGGTGTGGCTGGATGACCACACTTCTGGTAACATGGGGGTGTGGCCTAATATGCTAATGAGTTCCTGCTGTTGGGTAGGGCCTATTATGCTAATGAGCTCCTGCTGGGCTTTTTCTACAGAAAAAGCCCTGTAAATCACCAATGCCTCTCAAACAGATTATTGTCTGTGAAATAGCTTCTTTTTCTTTTTTTGCTCCCAGCTGTAGTATTCATATAATATGTATTATAATGCATATTGCTAGTTTAAGTTCATCACATGGACTTTATCTGATTTGATGGGGAAATTCCTACGGTGAGCCAATCCTGGGATTACTTCGCTGGCCCACCAAATATCACAAACGGTGCATGAACAGGTTAGCAGTCGCACAGTAGCCTTTTGTTGTTGTTGCTGTTGTTGCTCCCAGCCATATTATTCATTTACATTTGTCACACGAACTTATCTAAATTGATGGGAAACCTCTGTGGTGAACCAGTCCCAGGATTACTTCGCCGGCCCAGCCAACATCACAAATGGCTCATAAGAAACGGTGTGGTGTAGTGGTTAAGAGTCGCAGGCTCTAATCTGGAGAACCGGGTTTGATTCCTGACTCCGCCTTCACAGGAAGCCTGCCGGGTGACCTTGGGCCAGTCACCGTTCTCTCAGAACTCTCTCGGTCCCACCTACCCCACAAGGTGCCTGTTGTGGAGAGAGAAAGGGGAGGTGAGTGTAAACCGCTTTGAGACTCCTTAGGGTAGAGAAAAGTAGGGTATAAAAACCAACTCTTCTTCTTCCCGAACATATTAGTGGCTGTGCAATAGCTCATGGCTGGTTTTCCAGCCCATTGTAAGTTACAGATTCTTTTGGATGGAAGCAACTAAGATACTACCCTTGCAGTTGCTAAGTTTTTCTAATATGTAATCAAATCTAGTAGGTAATTAGATTTGGATAACTCAGTGTTTCAGCTGCTATAGGTGTATTGCTGTATTTATTGTCATTCATAGTGTACTTATTGCAGTTACTGTTATTACTGTCGCTACTATTACTGTTACCATTATTTATTATTGTTGTCATTCTTCTTCTTACTGCTGCTTTGTTGCTGAACTGCTCAAGACTGTAGTCATAAGAGCAATAAATGAAATGAAAAAGCTCATTTTGCTCAGGTTATTTGTTGCTTTCCTTGCCTAATTAACAGATGGCGCAGTCATAAACTAAGTGAGAAAGAGAGAGAAATTTGGAAAAAGTGGAGACCGAACTCCAGGAAAGGAGGAAAGGGATAGTCTTTTTGCTTCGTGGCCACTTTTAAGTTTTGCTGTGAGTAACTTGGGATGCTCAGATAATTTGCCACGGCTGCATAACCAGTGCAAAGTAAAAAAAGAAAGGGAAAGAAAAAAAAAGTATTAATCACACACACACCAGTTCCTCCCCGAGAAGCAGGCGAGACGGTGGTTCCAAATTCAGTCATGTCAAGGAGGCATGATAAACTGTAGGCTATAGCTTTCTGTGTCTCGCTGTCCTTTAAAAGCTGCAGCGTCAGAGATTTCCAGGGGTTTGTCCATTCCCTGTCCAAAGGAATGAGCCGGGGTGGGTGGGTGAAACGAAATCATTCTTCTCCATCCTTGATTTAGGAAGGGTAGTACTTTCTTGCACTAGTTGCTGTATTTTTTGCTTCCAACTGGCACTGCCCGCCAGGGGGGAGGCTCTTTTCAATTACCCTTGTCAGCTTTCTGCCCACGCATTGTCTAACTTGTGGTGAGCTTCTTGGGGTAGTAGCCTTGGTTTATGTTCCCCCCCCCCGACTTTTACAAGGCAAAGCGCTGAGTTTATTTGGGGGGGGGGAGTGTGGTACAGTCTGTGGACCCAGCTGTGACACGTCATTTGACGTTAAGTTTGGGGTGACCCCATCTCAAAACCAGGCAAAATCATTTTGATTCAGCTGGTCAGTTATGTGTGTGACTGTTAAGTGGTGTTTCTGGTCCCACCCGTGCTGCTGGTTCTGTACCTGCAGCTAGAGAGCGAAAGGCAAAATCAGTGGGTGTGCTATGAAACGGCCAATATTACAAAGCCCCTGTACAGGTCTATGGTGTGGCTCATTTTGAAATACTGTGTACAGTTCTGGTCACTGTTATCTCGAAAAGGACATCACAGGGTTGGGAAAAGTATAAAAGAGGGCAACTGAGATGGTTAAGGGGTTTGAGCCCCTTCCCTTTGAGGAAAGGCTGAAGAGCCTGGGCCTTCTCAGTTTAGAAAAGAGACGACTAAAGAGGGACGTGAGATGTTTATAAAATTATGCATGGGGTAGGAGAGAGTTGACAAAGTGCCATTGTTCTCCCTCTCTCAAAGTACTAGAACTCGAGGGCCTCAAATGAAGCTGCTGGGTAGTAGATTCAGGACAGACAAAATGTGGAATCCGCTGCCAGAGGATGTAGTGATGGCCACAGGGGTAAAGAGCTTTAAAGGGGGATTAAATAGATCCATTGAGGAAAGGTCTATCAGTGGCTACCAGCCATGGTGACTGAGGGGAACCTCCATGTTCTAGGGTTGCCAAGTGGCACTTACCTTGCCGGCGGGGGACTCCAGTGCGGATCCCGGCGCGCCGCATGCATGTCACAGGGAAGTGACGTCATGACGCCGGGCACGCTGGGGGTGGGGCCACAACCATACAAGGGAAAACCATAGAGTTTTCCCTTGTATGGCCGTGGCCCCGCCCCCAGCGTGCCCGTCAGAGCCAGCCTCTGAATCCCAGCACCAGCAGGCAACATCAGGGGAAGGCCTCAGCCTCTATGCCCTGCTGTTGGCCGTCCAGAGGAACTGGTTGGCCGCCGTGTGAGACACAGGATGCTGAACTAGATGGACCCTCACTGGTCTGATCCAGCAGGGCTCTTCTTATGTTCTTATGCTATCATCAGCTGTGATGTGTAAACTGTCATTTTAACATTGTTTTAATTGTATAATACTAATTGATATAAACCACCCTGAGCCCATTTACGGGGAGGATGGTATATAAATCAAATAAATAAATAAATGAGGTGGTCTTTCCCTGTGCTTTCCATAGTGTTTTCTGAGCTTTCTGTAGTGGTTTTTCTATAACTTAAATGATAAGCACAAGGGGATGTTATTCAGGAATGATGTTCCCGCTTTCAGTATCATTGATTTATCATATGGCAGTTACACATTGGAAGCATATAATAATATAAGATACATAACCAAGTTGATACAATGGGTATGCAGACCAATTGGGCAATCCCCCAAAATACTAATGTCTAAATTTTCAGTCCACTCAACCGCAGCTGGGGAGAGGCCAAAGAGCTCCGTCACATCACCCTGGAAAGCACGACACTCACATTCCTGTGACAGATGGAAAATAGTTTGGCGGGCTGCACCACAATCGCATTCGGTCCTGGTATTTCGCCCCATTTAAACAACAGGTTTGCACAACTGCCAAAGCCTGTTTGTATTCTCTTAGCTGTCTTCCATACTTTACATGGCAAGTCAAATCCCGTGGGCCTCATTGGCGTTTATCAGGTTATGGATATCGGGTGGAATTGATTTCATCCAGGTTTGCAACCATGTGTTCCCTAGATTGAAATTTTGTGAATGCAGGATCTGTGCAGATCTTATTGCTGGGTTTGGGGATCTTAGTCTGGCTAGGCCCACATCAGCCATGTCTTTGTGGATGGGCAACTCTCTGTTTTCAGTGATCTTTCTATATTCATGAAGAAGAGCATCTTGTCTTCAGAGATGCAGGGGAGCAATGTGGCACAACATGGGTTGCCAACAGGTCGGAGTAGGTTTAATACATCCGCTGATGGTTCTCATTGTTGTATTGAGTTGGGCATCAAGTTTGCGAACATGGGGGCAGTTGAGGCACACTGAAGCACCGTATTCCATAGTACTATACACCAGCCCCAAAGCTGAGCATCTAAAAGTTGTAGCAGATGCACCCCAAGTTGTACCGCATAATTTTTGGAGGATGATGTTTCATGTGTGTATTTTCGCTGCTACATTGGTAAGATGGTATTTATAGCTCAAGGTCCTGTCCCGGTACTTAGGTGAATGTTTGTGTGTAAGTCAGGTGCCATTAAAAAAAAAATTTCCCCCGAAACATTTTATTGAGATTTTTATACACAAAGAAATGATTCCAACAGGAGAGTCCATTCACAAACCAAAAATACTGCAATCAGCGTGTTCCAACAGTATCGCCAAAGAAACATCTATCAGTTATACAGTAACAATTTATATTTAACAGCACTAAGGGTCTCCCAATCAAATTTGTCAATATCGATTTTATCCAATACAGGGTACCATGCATGAAGTGGACTCATCAATTCACATTCAACCTGGGTTTCTGAGTAAAAAGTATTAAAATTTTCCAATAAGAATAGGTCCCATACTTTATGCATCCAGAGCTGTATACTCGGAGGGTTTGGGTCTTTCCACTGTTTGGCAATAGCTATTTTTGCCCAGTAAGCAAGGTACCAAGCAGTTTCCTGCCGGAAAGAGAAAACAAGTCAGCGGGCCATAGATTCAGCAAAATTAGAGCTGGGTCTGCTGGTATCTCATAGCCAGTTAATACTTCGATCTTCCGGATAACCAGCAACCAAAATTCGTTAATAATCTTGCGCTCCCACCAGAAGTGCAAGTACGTTGCTTTCTCCCCGCATTGTTTCCAACACAAGGGTTTAATTAAAGGATTCATGTGTGTTAGTTTGGCCGGAGTGAGATACCAATGGGTGAGAACTTTAACATTCGCTTCGAAAACATAAAGCGATTTGGAAATTTTAGTCTGAGCCTTCCAAACTTGGTCCCACTGTTCGTCAGTAATATGCCTGTTTAGATCGGCTGACCAAGCTTGCTGGTAGCTAAGTGTGGCATTTTGTATGGGCGATTGGAGCATTTTGTAAATCTTCGCTATCAAACCTTTCTTCTTATGCTTTAAATATAGAATCCTCTCAAAATCCATCAGAGGTCTAACCAGGGAGGTCTGAAAGGCTGAGTTTTCAATAAGGTGCCGTAGTTGCAAATACTCCCACCATTGGTCAGGTGCCATTAAGATAGACATTCAGTTCATGGTTGCAAGATTGTTATTGAGATGGAAACAGGAGCATTCTGTTTTTTCCTGGACTTAGGATAAGCCACCATTTATGGTAGTATTCAGCCAAAATGTTGAGGTCCCTAGTCAGTATTTCCTCAGTCCTTTCAATTGATTTGTACCTTACTGCAATTGCCATGTCATTGGCATAAGCAAATTTCCTGAATATCATCTTGGGAACATCAGAGATGTATAGATTGAAAAGAACTGGAGTGAGGACTGGGGTAGACCGTTATTCGGTTTCTCTGCTTGCTGATTTACTGGCCCGTAATTACTTGGTAAGTTCTATCACTCAGCATGTTATTTAGGAGTCGAAATAATGTTCTGCAGGGGAAAACTTGTAAAAATGTGTACAGCAGACTGTCCCTCCAGACTGTCATAAACGGCAGTCAGATCGATGAAAACTGCTGATGTCTTAGGACACTTTTGATACTCTACCTCAATGAAAGTTGCTAAGCTGAGAACCTGTTCTTCACAACTATGATGGGGTCTAAATCCTGCTGATAACCATTAATACACTTACTGACAGTAGAAAAGAGCAAGAGTCCAGTAGCACCTTAATGACAAACAAAATTTGTGGCAGGGGATGAGCTTTTGTGAATCACTGCTCACTTCTTCAGATACAGCTAGAATATGAATCCATCTGTCTTACATATTGGAAAGTGGAGTGATTTCAGATGTCAAATGACATTATCAGGTAAAAGACAATAGCAGGTGAATGACAACAGCAGGCATGGTTGGATGAGGTGGGATATGCAGAGAGGTAGTAGGCTTGGAGAAACCAGCATCGCTAATGAGACAAGAAACCTAGGTCTCGATTAAGTCCAAGTGGAGGCATTGTCTTGAGCTTCATTATCAGTTGCAATTCTGCAGTCTCTCTTTCTAATCTCCTTTTGAAATTCCTTTCCTTACTGATAGGTTAATTTCACTAAAGTGAACACAGAACATCTGAAAATGTGCAGTGGACGATATCTAAAGTGATGTTTACCCATCCTTTGCCACAAACCCTCAAGCGCCATCTGTTTCCTCTTCTATTGTCAGGGACGAGTTAATCTCTGTTTTCTTTTAAAAAAAGAAAGAAAGAAATTATGCAGCTGTCTTTCCACTTGCTATGGCGAGGCTCTGGTAGTCAGAGTTTCTGCAGATAAGCTGATAGCTCTGTCCTGCATATTCACCACCCCTTGCTAATAATTCTAAGAAGAGAGACCTAATGAACCACCAGACTGCATTCATTTGTGCATAATTGTGCCTTCCCTTTAAAAGCGTGCAAATGAAAGACCAGAATTGACACCTGTTCCTTTCCCGCTTTCCCCGCTTTGTTCTCTTTAAGGAATTAGCTCCAAATTACAGTCAGCTTTCCCTTTTGCCACCCAACTGGCCAATTAAAAAGAGTGGCGTAGATACGCTTCAGTCCACTGCAACCCTTGAGAGATGAAGCTGAAGTATGCATCGTGATTTCAGAATTTGTTGACGCGGCTTCCACCAGCTTGGTTCTTATCTCTCGTCCAGCCTCTAAGGTCCTTTCCGCACTTGGATCTCATCCACCTCACACTGGAGAGACCGCTTCATGTTGATGTTCGCGCCACATTTTGTGATTCCACCAAGGCAGAACCTTCACAGGTTTGGGTTCAAGAAAACCCGTTCAGTTCCAGTGGTCCATGTATCACCTCTAGCTTAAGTTCTTTCCAGAGCCCTCTAAGCTTCAGCAGGTGCTGGTACCTCACAAGAACATATGAAGCTGCCTAATACTTATTCAGACCAAGGTCAAAACTGTCTACTCAGACTGGCAGTGGCTCTCCAGGATCTTAGGCAGAGGTGTTCCACATCACCCGCTACCCGGTCCTTTAACTGGTGGTTCCAGGAATTGAACTCGGAAACTTCTAGAGGTGAGAAGTGAATACCCTACCATTATATTCACCACCTCAACAGCATGATAAAAAGTAGAGACATCACCCTGCCAACAAAAGTCCGCATGGTCAAAGCAATGGTATTCCCAGTAGTCATGTATGGCTGCGAGAGTTGGACTATAAGGAAGGCAGAGCGCCGAAGAATAGATTCTTTTGAACTATGGTGCTGGAGAAGACTCTTGAGAGTCCCTTGGACTGCAAGAAGATCAAATCAGTCAATCCTAAAAGAAATCAACCCTGACTGTTCCCTGGAAGGCCAGATACTGAAGCTGAAGCTCAAATACTTTGGCCACCCAATGAGAAGGGAGCACTCACTAGAGAAGACCCTGATGCTGGGAAAGATTGAAGGTCAAAGACGACGGGGACGGCAAAGGATGAGATGGTTAGACAGTGTCATCGATGCAACGAACATGAAAGTGAGCCAACTTCAGAGGACGGCAGAAGACAGGAGGGCCTGGCGGGAGATGGTCCATGGGGGCGCGAAGAGTCGGACTCGACTGTGCGACTGAACAACAACAACAACAAAAATATTCACCAACTCCAGCTGGGGAAATTCCTGGAGACTTGGGGGAGGTGTCTGGAGGCCATCCAGCAGGGATGCGATGCCACAGAGTCTGCTTTCTAAACCTGCCATTTTCTCCTGGGGGAACTTATCCCTGTAGTCTGGGTCATTTTGGGAGAGTTCCGAGCTCCACCTGGCGGTTGGCAGCCCAGTCTTACATGAAGGCTCAGCCATTGCCCTTCCCTCAAGGCTTATGGACAGGCAACGTTCCGCACGGCACAAGCATGGTCCCTCCCTGTGGAGTCCGCCACCTCTGCAGAATTAACCGCCCCGAGGCTGCGGATAAGTCAAAGCATTCATGGCCTCAGGGAAGCAGGGGAACTGTAGATGTGGATTTGAGTTCAGAGAGTCAAAGCTCCCTTTGTCGAAGAGAGCTTTAACTCTCCAAAGCTTCTACTCTCAAAAATCTTGTTGGTCTCCAAGATGCTACTGGACTCATGAGAACATAAGAGAAGCCAATGTTGGATCAGGCCAATGGCCCATCCAGTCCAACACTCTGTGTCACACAGTGGCCAAAAATACCAGGTGCCATCCGGAGGTCCAGCAGTGGGGCCAGGACACTAGAAGCCCTCCCACTGTTGCCCCCCCCAGGCACCAAGAATACAGAGCATCCCTTGTCCCAGACCAAGAGTTCCTATCTATACCTTGTGGCTAATAGCCACTGATGGACCTCTGCTCCATATGCTTATCTAATTCCCTCTTATAAGAAAATAATGACGCCAATGTCGGATCAGGCCAATGGTCCATCCAGTCCAACACTCTGTGTCACACAGTGGCCAAAAATACCAGGTGCCATCCGGAGGTCCAGCAGTGGGGCCAGGACACTAGAAGCCCTCCCACTGTTGCCCCCCCCAGGCACCAAGAATACAGAGCATCACCTGCCTCAGAGTCCCTATCTATACCTTGTGGCTAATAGCCACTGATGGACCTCTGCTCCATATGCTTATCTAATTCCCTCTTGAAGCCGTCCATGCTTGTAGCTGCCGCCACCTCCTGTGGCAGTGAATTCCATGTGTTAATCACTCTTTGGGTGAAGAAGGACTTGCTTTTATCTGTTCTAACCCGACCGCTCAGCAATTTCATGGAGTGCCCACGAGTTCTTGTATTGTGAGAAAGGGAGAAAAGTACTTCTTTCTCGACCTGCTCTATCAAATCTAACTTTTCTACTGCAGACCGACAGTAGCATTGCCAGCCTCGAAGTAGCACCCAGAAATCTCCAGATGACAAACGAGTTCCCCTGGAGAAAATGGCTCCTTTGGAGGGCATTATTACACTGCTGAGCTCCCTCCCCTCCCCAAACCCCACCCCCCCCAGGTTCCGCCCCCAAAATCTCGAGGTCTTTCCCAACCAACTGTGATGACAACTGTAACCAACATGGCTACTCTCTGAAACTATCTTCAGGGGAGCTGTAGTTTACATGTTGCTGGTCTGGGAACAGTGTTTATGGAAACCATGCGGTGTCTGAAGAAGTGAGCAGTGACAAATGAAAGCTCCTCCCCTGCCACAAATGTTGATAGTCTTTGAGGTGCTACTAGACTCTTGCTCTTTTCTGCTGCTACAGATGGACTTAACATGGCGACCCGGCTTGGATCTTCCTCTGTGGAACCGTAGAATCTGCCAGAAATCCACACGTATGTTGGAATTCTGCTGCTACAGACAGACTTAACATGGCGACCCGTCTTGGAATCATAGAATCTGCCAGAAATCCACACCTATGTTGGATGCCAGAGAGAGCGTTGTGGAGAGGTTCACTCCTCCCTGCGTAACTGAACCCTGTACAGCAGGGCAATCTGATGCCACACAGCCGTCCCTAGGATTTGCTGAAGTAGAAGAAGAGGAGGAGGAGGAGGAGATTGGATTTATACCCCGCCCTTCACTACCCGAAGGAGTCTCAGAGCAGCTTTCAATCTCCTTTCCCTTCCCCTCCCTGCAACAGACACCCAGTGAGGTAGGTGGGGCTGAGAGAGCTCTTTCAAGGACTGCCCTTGAGAGAACAGCTCTGAGAGAACTTGTGACTGACCCAAGGTCACACCAGCAGCTGTATGTGGTGGAGTAGGGAATCAAGCCCGGTTCTCCTGGATTAGAGTCCGCACTCCTAACCACTATATGAAACTGGCTGTCAAGTAGTGTGTTTGATTTTCCTATTTTCACTCTTTCTCAGCGGGAAATAGGAAGCGCAGAATGCTAAACACGTTAAAGACAGAGGGAACCAAACAGAACAGTCTTGCCTGGCTCATCCATCTTTTTTTTTTTTTGCCAAATAGAGCAGATCGAGGGAAGGAGGACCGGGGAGTGGAGGGTGCAGTGGAAAACCAGCTGCACCAGCACACAAGAGCTATAATGGCTGAACGCAGGCTCAGTTCAGATTGTTTTGCTCTGGTTCTGCTTGATCAGGTACCTAGTGCTGATTCCCAGAGGTGTTCCATATGAATGGCCTGTGTCAGCTGCTGGTGCGAAATCTGTGTCAGCTCCATACTGACCTATGACATATAAAACAGAGTACTGATTTAATGACCTTCACGCGTGCATGTAGGTGCCTGGTTGGATCCTGTGATGTTGTCACCATTAGTTTTGACCTGTAGCCCTCCCCCTCCCCTTGCCGCTTCTGTATTTTGTTAATCTTGTGTCTGACGCTTCCACTCCCAGGAACAGCCTCATGGGACAAAAAGAATGCCTGGGATTTATGTCTCTTATTCTTTTTCTTATTTAATAGCATTACTTTATTCAACTTTGGGTTTTTTCCCCGCGTAGGGCTGGATTTATGCGGAACCGGTTTCCTTTTCAGCGTGAGCTTTATTAAATCCTTCGCTTTTTTTCCACCTCCAGTTCTCCATTAAGCCATCTGCTCTAGCGAATACCGGTGGATTGAAAATTTCGGTTATCGTCCGTTGCAGAGATTACGAAAGGCTACAATTAAGAGCCTTCGCAGAGCAAAATTGGTGGCAGGATGCATAACGTGCTACAGTTTGGGTGGCGGCGGCCGTCTCCTTTCTTCGAAGTCTTGTGTCGGTTGGGTAGTTTCAGCAGCGTGGGCTTAGGGTCTGTTGTAATTGGCCACCAGTTCACATGACAAGTATGTGTGGTTCTTTTATTTCAACCAACAAAGCATATCCAGCTCTCGTCCCGTTGGAAGAAACTGCAGAGACATGAAGATAGCCTTTATCCTTGATAGCTGCGATGTTATGGGAGCCGTTCTGCGTATGTGTGTGTCAAGTGCCATCAAGATGTTTCCGACTCATGGCGATCCTACAAATTAATGTCCTCCCAAAGGTCCTTACCAAGGTTCCCTCTAAGCTGTGGAGTCCTGTGAGCAAAGATTCTACTTTGTGAGCTACTTGCATTAAAGTTGTGAGCGAGCAATTTGGCTCCTGCATAAATTAGTGAGCTCTGGAGCCCTCCTTCCTGAGCTAAGGCAAAAATGTGTGAACCGGAGGCTAAAAAGCTGTGAGCTAGCTCACACTAACTCAACTTAGAGGGAACACTGGTCCTTGCATGCGCATGAAAGCTTATACCCAGAATTAAATTTAATGAAAGCTTATACCCAGAATGAAAGCTTATACCCAGAATTAAACTTAATTAAAGCTTATATGCCCAGAATTAAACTTAATGAAAGCTTATATACCCCAAATTAAATTTAATTCTTAAAGGTGCCACTGGACTCAGACCTTAGCCTTGGCTCAGGTCTTGCAAACGGAGGGCCCTTGTGGCTTCCTTGATTGAGTCCATCCATCTCATGTTGGGTCTTCCTCTTTTCCTGCTGGCTCCAACTTTCCCTAGCATTATTATATCTTCCAGTGACTCTTTAGGGTTGCCAGGTCCCCCATGGCCACCAGCAGGGGATGGGGAGGTTAGGGTTGCCAGCTGTAGGTTGAGGAGCTCTTGGAGATTTGGGGATGGAGCCTGGGGAGGGCAGTGAGGTACTATGCCTTCGAGCGGGGGTGTCAAACATGCAGCCCGGGGGCCGGATCAGGCCCCCGGAGGGCTTCTATCAGGCCCGCAGTGGAACTGGCTGTCTTCTGCTTCTTCTCCCAGTTCTGCTGCTGCTGCTGCTGCGTCATGGTAGCTTTGCAGCGTACAGATACACACCTGAACAGCATACTCAAAATTGCAACAGCACAGACATTTGGATGCAATAATTCAGAGCAAGAGGTGTCAGTTATCAGACACTGTTAAATAAACGAAATATTGCAAAAGTGCTAATGTTTTAAGCATATTTTTATTTTAAGTTAAATCAAAAACCCCTTCTGTGTTTGGTGTCCTTTATAAAGTTTATATCTCCACTACCTGCCATTACATTTTATGACACACATGGCTCCGCTCAACAAGGTCTCATTTATGTCATATCTATCCCTCATAACAAATGTGTTCGACACCCCTGCCTTAGAGTCCACCCTCCAAAGCATCCATTTTCTTCAGGGGAACTGATCTCTTAGTCTGGAGATGAGCTGTGCTTCCGGAGGATCCCCAGGTCCTACCTGAAAGCCGGCATCCCTACTTATCTTCTCATAATAGGACCAAAGTACCGTACAATAACCTCAGTTTGGTCATTTCAGCTTCTAGGGAGAGTCCAGGACTGCTTTGATCTAGAAGCCACCTATTTGTTTATTTGGGAGCAAACCGAAAGGTACTTAAAGGGGCTATTCACGGGGCTATTTCTCCTCCCAAAGACTTTTGGGATCTTCTCAAATCTTCTCTGCCTCCCCACCGCCCTTTATCTGCGCTCATTGTTTTGAGCATGTCACACGGCACGTGTTCTCTTTTTTATTATTGCTGACTCTCCGGAGTTGATTTTGTATCGAAATAAAAATCTAACTTGAACTTCAGAACCGCCGTCCCCAACCTTTTTGGGTATGTAGGCACGGCTGGAATTTTGAAAAAGGGGTAGTGGGTACTGTCAGGAAAAGAGCTGCCCCAGGGCAGGGGTAGTCTTCCATTCGTGTACCACTGGAGTATTATACGTATTTTTCATGCGATATCAAGCCATTATCTTGTTTATCAGAATAAATTCCTTTTTTTTTCTTGTATACTTTTCCAAGTTCAGCAAAGCCGGATCTTGGCCTTTCCCTTTTGGATCTGCTCTCCTGCATTCATGTTTCTAGATCATGACCCATGTGGGAGATCTTTATTCTCTGAAGAAAAGTCCTAACGTTGTCCTCAGTCAAGCTGGCCATGTTGAAACAATGGTGCCAGTGAGAGAGACCAAATATTAGCTGAATCTCCTTACATCACCGTTAACGCTTCCGATTCACGATGGTGGTGGGAAGTGCCACCAAGTTACACCCAACAGCCCCATCGGCTTTTCAAGGCAAGAGACGTTCAGAGGTGGTTTGCCATTGCGTGCTTCTGTAGAGCAGCCCCTGGACTTCCTTGATGGTCTTCCATCCAGGGACTAACTAAGGCTGACCCTGCTTAGCTTCTGAGATCTGACATGACCGGGCTGGGCTGGGCCCATCCAGGTGAGGGCCAGATTTGTTATACTCCACAGCAGGGGTCATTTAGTAGAAAAAGAGGTCCAGGAGCTCATTAGCATAACTCATTAGCATAACTTATTTGCATATCCCACACCCCCTGACATCACCGGAAGTGTGTCAGAAGGCAGCACCCACCGCTCAGGCTCCACTGGACTGTTTTGGATTGCTAGCTATTGGGGGGAGGGGGGAGGTGCAGATCTGTCCTCACAGAGGAGGGAGAGCTTGTACCTGAATAAAACTTGGTCTTAAAGGTGCCACTGGGCTGTTTTGGATTGCTAGCTATTGGTGGGGGGACGTGCAAATCTGTCCTCGCAGAGGAGGGAGAGCTTGTACCTGAATAAAACTTGGTCTTAAAGGTGCCACTGGACTGTTTTGGACTGGGGCCCGGGGCGGGGGCTCTGCAGCTTACCTGGCTGCTTCTTGCTCTGACTGAGGGCTGCTGGGAGCAGGGGGTGGGGCTTGTTGCATGTGCCCGCCCCCAGGGCTCTTTACTGCCGGAGCTCCGCTCCTGTGCGCTACTGCAGGAAATTACTTCTGCTCCACAGTTTAAGTAGGGTTGCCAAGCTCCAGGTGGGGCTTAGAGATCTCCCATAAGTACAGTTGATCTCCACACTACTGAGGGCAGTTTACCTGGAGAAGAATAGCTGCCTTGGAGTGTGGAGTGTAGGGCATTATACACCTCTGAGGTCCCTCCCCCCCCTCAAACCATGCTCTCTGCAAGCTCCAGCTCCAAAATCTCCAGGAATTGGGGGGGGCTCAGTGACAGTGGGGCCTCTCAGAAATCCGGGGTCCCGGCAGCTGCCCCACCTCAGGGTATGCTGACGCCAGCCCTGCGTATAGCCCAGATCTCTTGGAGGCTGCTCTCCTACTGGTGAAACTTGGTTCAGAAGCCAGATTTATTGTAAATTCCGTGTTGCATTTCTAGGTGTGGACGGAGGCCTCACTTGCAAGTTTAAAAGTCTGTATGATGTGAGAAGCGTAGTCCTTACGCCAGTCGGCAGAGAGTCACGGAAGGCAGCTAGGGTGCATCTTTCTATCTCAGTAGTAAAGCATGAGGAAGAATTATGTAGAACAGGGGTCCCCAACCCATGGGCACCTTTGGAGTTCTGACACAGCATGGTTGTGCTGCCACAAAATGGCTGCTGTAGCTTACCTTCAGTCACACGGTGAAGATCTTTGCGCTGTTGTGGCAGCTACTGCCAAACCAGTGTTGTTGTTTTTAAAATCTGCACAGCCAATCAAATGCCTTGTCTTTACTTTAATGATACTGTTCGTTTAGCCTTCAGACCTTGACCAATGTCACAGCAGATGCAACAAAAAATAAGTAATTTAAATAATCAGCCTGTGATGCCACCTGAAGTCCTTTAAACTTAATCCCATGAGCCAAAAAAATTTGGCTACAGTCAGTGTAACTTCTAAATCCTTGGCTCATTAGAAACCCTCCTGAACAAAAACCACACCTGGCACTGCCCGGTTTCTAAAAACATGTGGTGGGGTGCCAGGAAAGATGTTGGCAGGCACCATGTTGGGGACCCCTGGTGTAGAATTTATCAGATCAAGTGTTCACAGTTGTGGCCAGCTCCCACTAGGGGAACTTAGTTGGAGCAGCAGGGAGGCTTTTCTGACGAACAGCAACGTATCTATGACACTGCCCACATGATCCACATGTGACATCATCACATCCGAGACATCACAGTGATGCTCTGGTATTTGAGCAAAAGCTCTATGGTAAATTTGGTTTCTACCATAGAGTTTTTGTCCAAATACCAGAGCGTCACCCGATGTCCTGGACTTGATGACATCACTTCCGGATCACATAGGCAGTGACGTAGACACGTTGCTGCATGTCAGATAGGTCTCTCTCTCTTTTGGAGTAAGTCCCCTCCCCCAGAGGCCAGGTGATAGACAAAGTGACGTAGACACGTTGCTGCATGTCAGACAGGTCTCTCTCTCTTTTGGAGTCCCTCCCCCGGAGGCCAGCTGATAGACAGTGGGGAGGTGGGGCCTGGCAGCGGGGGACCCCCACCTCCATCAGGGGGTCTGGTAACCCTAGCTCCTACGCAAAGGATTTTTGTTATGTCTCTTGTGGGCAATTGACATACCGAAAATGTTTTACATGACCTTTTCTTCAAGGTTTCTCTTTAGCCTTGTGGTGGATTCTCAGGCTGTGTTATGCAGCGGCCACATGTCCGATCTTGCCTTTTGTGAAATGCTGAGATACAGAGGATTTGTCCCTTGAATAAAGCCCGAAATGTCTCCAGTTAATTCCAGCTCATTCTGTTTAAATTATGGTTAGCTTCAGCTAGGGCCTGAAAGCTTACCATTTAACATTTATATTTACACAGGCACTGATATATAGTAAATCATCTACCTGCCCATTAACAGAGAGTCGTGCATTACCTTTCCCAGGGGGCTGAAAATAGAGGCTCCCTGCATTGTAGTTAAAACACCTCGTGATCTGGGCAAATACGGCGTGGCTTTCCCTTGTATTCCTGGCACGCAAAAACTTGATCTCTTGAATGTTATTTTTAGGGATCTCAAAATAGCTGTTTGTACCATTGCCTAGTTCAACTCGTATCAGCACCTGTTCATGGTCCTAGGTGATTTTGTGATTCATTAAGACGTATAACAGATGAGGTTCAGCGAAATCACTTACTTTCCACTGCAAACCTCGCTCTGTATGCAGCCGAGAAATACCCTTTGCTTCACATTCTGGGTTACAAACATGGGTGAGGGTGGTGGGTTGCCAGTTCTGGGTTGGGAAATTCCTGGAGATTTGGGGGGGTGTCATGGGGGAGGGTGGGGCTTGCAGAGGAGAGGGACATCAGTGTAGCTACGCTGCCATAGAGTCCACCTTCCAAAGCAGCCATTTTCTCCAGAGGGATCGAACTCTGTAGTCTGGAGACCAGCTGGAATTCCAGCAGACCTCCAGGCCCCACCCGGAGGTTGGCAGCCCTGCCAAGGGAAGTGGGTTAGAGGTCTTGTCATCTCCAGATTACAGAGAACAGTTCCTCTGGAGAAAATGGCGGCTTTAGAGAGTCAACTCTCTAAACCAGGGAGGATTGTGAGGCACTCCAAAGGGATCTGTCAAGGATGGGCAAGTGGGCATCAACATGGCAAATGGGGTTCAATGTGGCCAAGTGCACGGTGATGCACATTGGAACCAAAAATCCTAAATATAAATACTCATTGATGGGGTCTGAACTGGCAGAGACTGATCAAGAGAAAGATCATGGAGTTGTAGTAGATAACTCACTGAAAATGTCGAGACAGTGTGTGACTGCAATAAAAAAGGCCAATGCTATGCTGGGGGTTATTAGGAAGGGCTATTGAAAACAGATCAGGGCTCTTTAGCTTGGAGAAATGACCACTGATCCTAAAGTTCCTTTCCCCAATGACTGCAGGATTGTTTTTCTTTTAGTCTACTAATTACTGAATACAATTGATCCTATAGAAGAAAGCAGTTGAGTACCAAAGGGTGCTTGCTGCTCACTCTTGTCAGAACATTGCTTGGTGTAATTTCTTTCATGTTTAATTTGGAAAGGAACAAAATGACACTAATTCAGTTTTTAAATGTTTTTCATGCTTGGGAAGGCTGCCAGAAATTAGGCAGCGAAAAGGGATTAGGGAAGCAACAAACTGTTTCACAAATTAGTGCTGGTTTGAGGTTATTGTGTGCTTTGCAAAGATTCTGCTTGTGTTTTCATGCATGCATGTAATACTTAGGCCTGCCATGATTTCTGACTTGGCTTGATTGGTCTTGGTCTTTATCATCTGCTTCCACTTCAAAGGTAACGCCCTCAGTACTTACCCTGCCTTGGTTAACCCATTCTGGGAGTGTGGCGAGTCATTCTTGTGAGCCGTATCCCCTTTTGGAACTCTCATTTTTTTAAATTTTTGTTTACAAAAACCTTGTTTTTAATTGTTCATTAAGGAATGCAAAGCAAGAGACCATGAAATAGGGCTAGACAAACCCCTGGAAAGTGATGGTTGTGGTGGGGACACAGTATTCCTGCAGAACACTTTAGAAACAGCTCTTAAAACTGAAACTCTCTTATTTTAGAAATCCATTAAAAACCAAGCTTAGTGGTGGTAGTGGTTGTTGTTGTTGTTATATTATTATCATCATCATCATCATCATCATCAGGAGTGGTGAGCTGTACCTTCAGAAATGTAGAAGAAGGCCAACAATATATTCCACACATATAAGATCTAAGGTTAATTTCCTAGCCTCTCCTGTTTAGGGTCTTGGGGAGCAGAAGATCTTTTCTCTGCCTGGGACGTTGGAGAGCCACCACTGGTCAGAGTAGACACAGCGCTGTCTTGAGCGGACCAGTGGCTGTACTCACTACGAGGAGCCATTTGTTGTTGTTCAGTCACACAGTCGAGTTCGACTCTTCACGACCCCATGGACCACATCACGCCAGGTCCTTCTGTCCTCCGTCGTCCTCCAGAGTGTGCTCAACTTCATGTTTGTTGCATTCAACTTCTTGTTCGTTGAGGAGCCATACCTTATTGATTCAGCACATTTTTAAAAGTTCTAGGTTCAAACCTTGGGATGGCCCATTAAATGGATCTTGGGAAGCAAGTACTGGACAAAGATGTTGCCTGAGATCTTGGAGAAGAATACGTACTCAGAGTAGACTAGCAATCCCAACCTCCAGGTTGGGGCTGAAGTTCTCCTGAAGTATAAGAACCAACTCCTACTCTTCCTTCTTCCTCTTCCTTCTTCTTCTTCTTCTTCTTCTGCTGCTGCTGCTGCTGCTGCTGCTTCTTCCTCTTCTTCTTCTTCTGCTGCTTCTTCCTCTTCTTCTTCCTCTCCTCCTCCTCCTTCTTGAATCACAACTGATCTCCAGGCTGCAGAGATCCATTTCCCTGGAGAAAATGGCAGGTTCAGAGGGTGGACCATGTGGCATTGCATCCCTGCTGAGCCCCCTCCCCTCCCCAAACTCTCTCCCCAAATCTCCACTTTACGTACACGCAGTAACCCGGAGACCTGACCGTTCCTAGACATCCCCCTCTGACATTTGTGTGACAAACCCCCACAGAGGCGGTGAGTTTTTACATTTCTGTTTTTGTCTGGATCGTCTTCCTCTCTGGAAATACCGCTGGCTGCCTCGCAACGCAGGAGCAAGCACGCCCAACCCTGCTTTTTGGGTGTCTTCGAGCAGAAGAGGCGGAAAGCCTTGGAAAATGAAAGGGAAACGATCTGTGCAGAAAGGTGCGGGAGAGTCCGAAGGGCAGGGGAATGGGGCTCAGGGTCCTCCGGGGAAGCAAATTGCATAATAACGCTCAAAAGAGATTTGGTAGGTTTGAAAAAGAGCCCGGCAGCTCACAATGCCTCTATCAAACAAGCCCAGTCAACCAGAAAGACGGAGCTGCCAGGAACTGTTGTCTGATTTCCGTACAGAAGACACAGAGGAGAGATGAGGTACTTGCCTAATCTAAAGAGCCAGGCGAGAAAATCAGCTTGCCGCGTTCAGTGCATTAGTTTGCGGCGGGGCTGTGTTTCTCCTCAGTCCGAGTCTTTTCCTCCAGAAGTTTTTTTTTTTTTTGAAAATCTAAACAGGCATGGACTTAGTCATCCAGCATCCCCCCCCCCTAATTTATTTATACCCTCCGGCCCTGTGAACTTTTTCATGTTCAGTTCGACATCCAGAATGAATTTTTTAAAGGAGGGAGAAGCAGAAGTGGGCCGAAGGCACCTTTGTAGACGTTGCCGGCTAGAGCTGTTAACAAAATTACAATCAAAGCAGACGCCACTCTGGCTTTGAAGAGCAGCTTATCCTGCTACTTTGGGATTAGTAACTGCATTAAAGACCTTGCCTTTCTCACGTCGCCTGCCTTTATTTTTATCCCATAAGAACGTAAGAGAAGATATGGTGGATCAGGCCAGTGGCCCCTCCAGTACAACACTCTGTGTCATTCAGTGGCCGAAACCCAGGTGCTGTCAGGAGGTCCACCAGTGGGGCCAGGACATTAGAAGCCCTCCCACTGTTGACCCCCCCCCAAGCACCAAGATGACAGAGCATCACTTGCCCCAGAGTCCCTATCTATACCTTGTGGCTAATAGCCACTGATGGACCTCTGCTCCTTTGGTCATCCAATTCCCTCTTGAAGCTTTCTGTGCTTGTAGCCACCACCCCTTCCTGCAGCAGTGAATTCCACATGTTAATTACTCTTTGGGTAAAGGAGTACTTCCTTTTAAATGTTCTAAGCCTACTGCTCATGAATTTCATTGAGTGCCCCCAAGTTCTTGTATTGTGAGAAAGGGAGAAAACTACTTTTTTCCCCTCCTCCTCCTCTGTCCCATGCATAATTTTGTAAACAGCTATCATGTCACCCCTGGATTGTCATTTCTCCAAGCTAAAAAGCTCTACCCTCTTTAAACTTTCTTAATAGGAAAGGTGTTCTGTCCCCTTAATCATTTTAGTTGCCCTTTTCTGTACCTTTTCCAATACTATAATATCTCTTTTGAGGCGCAGTGACCAGGACTGTACACAGTACTCCAAATGAGGCTGCACCATCAATTTATACAGGGACATTATATGATACTGGCTAATTTGTTCTCAGTCTCCTTCCTAATAATCCCCATCACAGCAATTGCTTTTTTATTGCAGTCAGTTTCAGTTTAGTTTATTGTAATTAGCCGTTGGCCGTTACACAATTACAAAACACAAATTGTGAACAAGCTACAGGTTAGAGTCAGAATATACAAAAATACCAAAGATCAGTAATAGAATATGACTAATTTAATACAGTAGCCTAAATAATGGCCCTTCCTGATGCCACCTTGGAACATATATTCTTTGCAGCAAGGGCAAATAACTCTCAACATCTTCAGTGAGTTGTCTACCATGACTCCTGGTCAGTTACTGCCAGTTTGGATCCTATGGGGGTTACATTAGCTACGTTCCAGTCCTTGGGAAGGGAGGCAGATTTCAGTGATAGATTACATATTTTTGTCAGGA
>NW_015172151.1:40101-43159 GCF_001447785.1 Gekko japonicus | reverse complement strand
TCCCTATCATCCTTTAGTCTTCCTTTCACCCTTTGATTATTCAAGGGCTCCACTGTCTCCCAGGCTGGTTTTCACCTTCTAAAGTATTTGAATACATTTTTAGTGTTAGTCTTTACGTTTTTTGCAATACGTTCTTTGTATTCCCTTTTTGCCTGCCTGATCACCGAGTTGCATTTTATTTGCCAAAGCCCAAGAGGAGCTCAATGGGGCCATGGTGGCTTAGAGGTTAAGACGCTGAGCTGCAGACCAGAAGGTCGGTAGTTCAGCATTTCAAGACCTGAGTGCTGCATGACGGAGTGAGCTCCCATCTCTGGCCCCAGCTCCTGCCATCCTAGCAGTTCGAAAGCAAGAAATTGCAAGTAGATAAATAGGTACTGCTTTGGTGGGAAGGTAACAGTGTCCCGTGCACCTCGGCGTTTAGTCATGCTGGCCACATGACTATGGAGAAGTCTTTGGACAATGCTGGCTCTTTGGCTTAGAAACGGACATGAGCACTGCCCCCTTGAGTCAGATATCGACTAGCTTTTGAGCAAGGGAAACCTTTAAGAGATGCTCAAAGGAGGAGCTCAGGGTGGACGACATACCTCTCCCCTCCCATTTTGTCTCCACAGCAGTCCTGTGGGGCAGGTCAGATTGAGAACCTGTGATTGGACTGTGGCAGAGTACAGGGGAAGAAGAAGAAGAGGAGGAGATTGGATTTATACCCCACCCTTCACTCAGAGTCTCAGAGCGGCTTCCAAACTCCTTTCCCTTCCCTTCCCCTCCCCACAAGAGACACCCTGGGAGGTAGGTGTGGATGAGAGATCTGTGAGAGAAACTGCCCTTTTTCAAGAATAGCGGTGCCAGAACTATGGCTTGCCCAAGGCCATCCAGCAGGTGCAAGTGGAGGAGTGGGGAACCAAACCCGGTTCTCCCAGATAAGAGTCCGCGCACTTAACCACGACACCAAACTGAACCCAGCAATAAAAGACATTAGCCTGACCCTTAAAGCACTACGATACTACAGTGGCTGTATCATTACCCAAAATGTGTTGGATGTGCTGTCCCAACCCCTGACCCAGGTCTTTCACTTGTTATTCTAATTTGTAGTGGCTCAGTGGTAGAGCCTCTGCTTGGCATGCAGAAGGTCCCTGTTCAATCCTAAGAATTATGTCCGAGCATGCCCAGTTCGGCTCGGAGCTGGAGACGCGCAGGCACATCCTTGCGCCGGCAATCAGACTCCCGGTTTGCGGCGCAGCAGGCAGATGAACCACCTCGGTAGGTGGTTCCTACTTGATCCGTAGCATCGGGTGGATGGGCCAGTTCAGGGACGGAAGCACCATGCTTCCCAGATGTTGTGGTGTGATCGCGCTGGTTTGATCCTCCCCCGAACTGTCCCGCTACTGGCCCAAATCCCCTCGTGTGAACGGGACCTTAGTTTGTCTGCTTTGACACATACATAGGATTAATTAATCATGAAATATAGAGCACATCAGATACAATTCCAGACCCCCATTTCCCTGGGTCCCACAAAGTCTGTAGTGGGTAATCTGGGTTGAGGGTAACACAGGAGTCACATATAGTAGTTGTCTTTTCTTTCTTTTCTGAAAATAATATTTCCCCGGTCAAACGGGGTTCTTTAAATAAAAAATAGGAGTCACATATAACAAAAGAGATAATTGTTTATGGTTGGTAAGTATGATGCATAATTCAAAGCCAGCCTGTTAACTGAAACAGTAGCAGAGCTGGGAGGTTCATTATCAGAAGAAGAAGAAGAAGAAGAAAAAGAAGAAGAAGAAGAAGAGATTGGATTTATACCCCGCCCTTTACCTACCCAAGGGAGTCTCAGAGCGTCTTACAATCTCCTTTCCCTTCCCCTCCCCACAACAGACACCCTGAGAGGTAGGTGGGGCTGAGAGAGCTCTGAGAGAAACTGCTCTTTTTCAAGAACAGCTCTGACAGAACTATGGCTTGCCCAAGGTCATCCAGCAGGTACAAGTGGAGGAGTGGGGAATCAAACCCGGTTCTCTCAGATTAGAGTCCACACACTTAACCACTACACCAAACTGGAAAGAAAGAATAAAATCAACACTGTGGCGGCAGTCCTCACCCAAACAACATTTTTAAAAGATCCGCACATCTCCAGTGGCCAATCAGATGCCCCGCTGAACAAGAGCTCCACTTGGCCCCGCCCACTTTCTAAAAACACTTGGTGGGGCCTAGCTAAAGTGTTGGTGGGCACTGTCTTGGGGGCCTTCACAAGAAGGATTCCCCCTCCAAGCACCAACGAGAGACATCTCAACTTTCAGGCACCCTCTGTGACAGCAAGTGGAATCTGCACCTCAAAAGACTCTTTAATGTGTCTGCAGCTAGAAATGTCAAAGCCGGTCCATGTTTGTGAGGGTCCATTTCTGCTGTGGGGGTGAAGGGGGGGGGTGAGATTTCCCGCATCCCCCTCTGACCCTCTCCGTGGCTTACCATAATGCTTTACGACCTATGCCGGTTTGCGCAAACATCCTTTGATCATTTGACAGAGACGGTTGTTGTTACAGTTTTATGGGGCCCAGGTACCGCTGCTGGGTTCAGGAAATAATTAGTCTCTGTACACACACACACCTTAAATCAATTTTAGACTAATTGGCTGCGAGGCATATGAAATGAATTAATCTGGTGGAAGATGCTGTCTAGTGACCTTTAGGATTTTAATTAGATGTGGAGGGTGGGGTACTTCAACCAGTGCTCAAGAGGGTCCGTGGTGGGGCATGCCACAAAAAAGGGGGGGCATGAGAAAATTGCCTTTGGTTCATCATTGGAGTGCGGCTTTCGTGGCTCATCTGTGCATCATCAGTGTTCAGTGATGGACTGGGGTGGTCGCTGGCATGTTCTAAATGTCACTCTCAGCTCCTGGGAGGAATATCTGGCCATGAGTTGCTGCTATGGTGGGGAAGAGAAAACACAAGATTTTCCCCCAAATGAAAGGGTTTCCTTCCACAGAGTCTTGTAATCCTTAATTGTCTGAAATGTGTCAAGGAGGAGGAAAAGAAGAGTGTGTCTTTAGTCATTCGACAGGTTGCAGAAG